>NC_042298.1:1029318-1139318 GCF_901000725.2 Takifugu rubripes | reverse complement strand
AATTCAACTGCTCCTAAAAGCCAAAAATAAAAACGTGGTATGTAAAGCTTTATGATTGTACAGTGGTTTTGCCCCACCCTGCCTCTGCTTACCGGTGTTGTTATCCACAAGTTTTAAATCAAGTGTTTTAATGTTGACTTGTGTGATTGTGGAAAATTTGCATTTTCCTGTACTTGGAAATAACTTTCTGACCAACAGCCCTGAGTTCTGACCATCAGGATTTTCACAAGTGAGGTTGGTCAATACCACCATGATCACCTGAAAGGACCAGCATACAGGCTGTAGAATACCGGTAATAGACAGCGTGAGGTGGCTCTTGACTTCAGTCCTCTTCAGACACTTATTTACAAAATCAGCACATAATTTCTGAATGTGGTTGTTTAGTTTTGACTAATTATGAAGAACTTTTTTCAGTTATCTAATTGAATTATACTTAAATAAATAACATATGGAGGGGAAAAGGACAAGCTCATTATCAGCACAGAGATCCTCAAATATTCACATCAACTCTGCTGTTGAAAAGCAAGAAAGAAGCTTTCTTAAAATGTTTATAGAAGTTGATTAAAATAGTTGGAAATATAGGATTTATACAGCTATCTTAGGAATCAAGACTTTTAGCTCTGATATCATTTTCATGCCTGATACAGAACGTTTTAACAGCATCGTAAAACAGTTCTTATTACAGGTGGATGCTTTTAACCAAAGGAAAGATTCACAACAAAGTCGGTCGTTCTATACAGAACATTTGCTGTGAAATGATGTGAACAGAACATCACGGCCTACCTATGAAAGATTTTACATTTAATGGAACCAAAGGGAAACCTCTTGCAAGAGTATAAACATATAAATAATTTATTTACATCGTTATTTAAATTGTAGGTTTTAAGAGCAGATTCAATTAAGAGGATCATGATGTTTTCTGCCAAATAAATGCTTCCTCACTTAGATCCCACATTGCAGAATGCTAAAACTTTAACACACCAGAAATAGATCCACGTCTATCTGACCTCTACAAAGAACCACAAGAAGCCACCCGTAAAATTCTCGCCAACCTCCATCCAATTGCGAGTCAGAGCGCATGAAAATGGACAAAGACCGGAATGCTTGAGGATTCCCTCGGTAGTAATCTACAAAGAAACTGTTTAAAGAACGTACCTGAGAAGGAAAGAACGATCGCAGACCAGAGGAGAATCATTTTGCCGCGTTCGAGGGAGTTTATTTGGGTCTAAAAGGTGAAAGTGAGATTGGAAGTGTGGTGCGTCCTCGGCTGGTCCAGCAGCACCGTTGTGCGCCTCGCGGACGGACACGCAGCCTGTAGCTGCATTCACCACACCGATCACTACCCGTCCGTGCTCCTGCTTTGGTGAACAAGTTTCAAAATCCGCCAGACAAAATTCAAAGAGAAGCCAAAGCAAAGTGTGCGCCGGAGCTGCGTCCGAGTGCGTGTGTGAGTCGAGGTTTGTGCCAAAGCTCCTGTTCCAGTGTGCGCCGTTGGGAGGAATCAAAGTGATGGACTCAAGACACGTGAAGCGTCACCGCGCTGCAGCTGTGCTCACGGTCAGTCATCACGATGCGGCTGTGCTGCTGATGGGGTCCCGGTACACTGCAATCATGCAACTGACAGCAGGGGGCTGTGGTTGTTACTGGTAATATCCCTCCTCCTCACACACCACCTATTTCCCTCCGCACATCATCAGTAGTCCTTTACTTCATCGAAAGGGTTGATTTGTTTTAATGTCCCACAAGATTCTTCATTTCATTAATATTATTTGTAGTTCCCCTTAGTTTATCCCATTTAAAAGACACAAAAATAGTTCAAATGCAATTCTTTGTCTTTGTTTCATTTACTTTGTGGGGATTTACAAGTGTTTAGCAAAAGTGCATTAGTAAAATAGTACAATACCTGTCTGTCTGTCTGTCTGTCTGTGTGCCTGCCTGCCTGTCTGTCTGCCTGCCTGCCTGTCTGTCTGTCTGTCGGCCTGCCTGCCTGTCTGCCTGCCTGTCTGTCTGTCTGACTGTCTGCTTTGCTTTAAAGTTCTTTTCACGACCATTTTATTGTCTTAATGTGCATCACTGAATGACCAGAAATATTCTTAGGTACTCCTTAAGGAATTGACAATAAATAACACACTAGAACTGAGATAAACATGGACCAGTTTTCAGTTACAGTAACAGTCATCTTAACATGCTGAGTGAACCTGGTCAGTTTCACCCATAGGAGCAACGTCCCTTTATTCTTTTGCAGGTAGTTGCTGCTTTCAAGTGCTGGAACCTGCTTGGTTTAATCCAGTGAGAAGTCATACCTTTAAAGCTTTTACTGTGGCTCGTCCAGATATCAGTAGGACTTGACACTCTAAGCTCTTTAGCTGACTTTCTTTCTTGAAGTAACAGGTCAGGGAAGTGTTCCTGTCTGATAGAGACTCACTTTTTGTTATCTGTATCTTGAAAACCAAAGAAACAGGCAAGATTTCTTCCACATGATATACCGTAAGTGGATTTTTGATCGCTTTTGTGGCAGCTTGGATGGTGTCAGTATATTCTTATTGTCAGCCTCAGCTTTGACCTTAAGCTTTACATTAGTTTTTCAAAAAGCCGCCACAATTTTTGTTTATCTTGTTGAGTAGCTCGAGTGCAAAAGGCAAAGGAGTGCCATTACAATTTTTTTTACAAACACACTTAAAGTGATCTGTTTTTTGACCTTCAGTTCACAGAGATGAATGTAAACTTTTCTTTTATTAGTAACTAGAATGTCATTACTCAAGTTTACATGTGTAAACAAGCTACAAGGCTGTAATGCATTATCCTCAGCAATGTTCATTAGATGTTTGCACAACAAGCCACTAAACAGATGTGGACAGATGTGTAATTGTTAAACAAAATCTAAAACAACTAATAAATGTATTGAATAAGATCGGATTATTATACGTTTATTACATTAAAATGCTTTTTGTAATGGAATCATTCATTTTGTTGCTTACAGCATGCATTTTCATAAAGGTTATTGCTCTCCAGTGGCCTCTAATGTCTGGGCTTAATGTAGAGAAATGTGCTGTGGCTCTTCTCATCATTCTGAGTGTGTGCCACTAGCTACCCTACTGGGCTGGATGACTGTTTAAATGGACAAGAGGAGCTAGAGGAGACACTTTTATGGCCGGCTGACCATAAAAACAAGTTGCAGAGAGACACACACTTAGTATATACAATGTCACACACGCACGCACGCACACAGACACACACACACGCACACACGCACACACGCACACACATCCTTTTGCTTCTATCTTTGTGAGGACTTTCATGGATACCATACAATAATGAGCTCCTTACCCATTAATATAACCAACATTACCATTCCATCTAACACCCTCTCTGACTGTGACTAAACCTATTTGCAACCTCAACCTTAATACCAAGTTCTGAAGTTGAAGTTGTGAAGACAAACCAACATTTTTTCACGTCCCAAAAATATCCCCATTTAGCTTGTAGAATGAGTATTTTGATCATGACATGCAATTGCCTCTATCAGTGATAAAGGTGGAACTAGGATGCCCACCAATTTTTAGTGGCTGAGCATCTGCAAAATACTCCTTTTCACATGTCGGAAATGAATCTTTGTGATAACAGAAGAAAACAATAAATCAATCATTATGAAGTTGAGTAAGATCGGGCATTTGGTTATTGACAAGCCATAGTTACATAACAAAGCCACTCACTCCCCCCCCCCCCCCCCCCCCCCCCCCCCCCCCACACACACACATACACACCATAACCTTGTCCCATCAAGCAAATTACATGCCTCTCTGTTCACCCCCAGAGGTCATTCAACCTCATGGCCTGTTGGGCAACAAGCTGTTCAGCTAATCAGTGGAGAGCCTCCTCTCTCCCAGGGAGAACCATATGGTGAACAACATATCATCAGAACAAACAGCAACCACTGTCACATCTCAAAGAAACTTTTCACTGGCGCCATAAAATGTATAAGACCACATGTCGCCACAGTGAAAAGCTACAACTGATCACTGAAAACATGAGGAAATTGAGAAGAAGAAACATTTGGGAAAATGCTGCCTATTACAGTTTTTTTTCAATTGCTAACACACTACAATGACATGCATAACACAATTTTTTAAACTAATAAATGAAGAGCAAATCTCAGTGTCTTGTGAAGTGAACATGGTTCTCTGCACAAGACACAACAATCGGACATAAAGTCAGATGTTTGCCTGATTGGCCAATATATACCTGGCAAAAGACCACAATTGTTAATTGTGACCACTTCAATCAGCAAGTGAGTGAAAGTACCACAGTGAACACCTTTTTTTTTAATAGCCCAGGAAAACAAGCAAAAGGCTGGACAGACTGGATACTTTTATCATCTGGAAATTCAACGAGAGGAACCAGTGTCTCCACTGCTAGAACCTCCCCTGAACAGTCACTTGTAGGAAACTTTTTTGGGCCTAACCGAGTCGCTTCTCCGGGGTAGGTATATAGATAGGATGCAAAAAACTCCCGGTGGGGCTTGAGGTTTACTTGGCATTGATTGGCTACAGCTAGAGATTGATGTGAGACGGAACCCAGCAGAAGAAGCCTGGCGGCCATGACTTCTCCTCATTCATTGTATGCAGCAACATGTACGCAAACACAGACCACAAACTTGGCAACTGCTTGTCTTTTCTGGCTTTTAGAAGCATCACAACACAACATTTGCTGTTGACTTAAGATTCATTTTTCACACTGTGTACACAGATGCAACTTTCAGCGATAGATCGGAACAAACAACATGTTACTCCACTGTTCAGTTTAGCGGAGAAGGAGCAGAAGAGGGGGAGGACAAATAGAAGGGAGAATAGACATAAATATTTTTCTTTGTTATGATTATTGCTTTTTGGCAGCTTGGTTGGGTGACGCATGATTTAAATGGTTGCACAATTTCCTGCCCCCATTATTTACCAGGACTTCACACTGGAAAAGTGACTGATGCAGTACAACCCATTTCCTAGAGTATCACTTGAGGCACACCTGTGCACTTCATGAATTGCTGATGTCATGCACTGTACAAGTTTCCTGTACAATTTACTCTACTGTGGGTGAAATATCTTTAGGCTGCATTGCCCAAGCCTTATATTTGTGTGTTTTATGTTATTCTGAAGGACAGAGATGCAACTATGGAGGAAGGCGTCAAATGTTCACCAGGGTATAGGAAGGTGCCATTGTAAACTTGGTTTGCAAAAATACTGAAATCTGATTAAGAGAAATTCAAAACCATATCATCCAAGACAACATCATATTCAACAACATTTAATTAGTCAGGCTGTCCACATTGGCTCACATTCTGAAGCAAGAATGAAACAACTTTATGAGGTGCCTTGAGAGAGAAACTCTCAAAGAATAATTAATTAAATAAGTTCTATATTTTTATTCATGGTAATTATAAAACATTTGGACACAGCATTGATATTGGTAGCCCTTTTTGTTTAATCTTTTGTTTTTCATCTTTTTAAGCAATTATCCTTTGAGACAGTCCCTGCCAATTTTAACTCTAACATTCCAATGAGATAGACATGAATAATGTCAATGCAGCTATTATATGGTATCTATAATATCTCCTTCCAGGAAAATAAAATAAGGCTTACACAAACTCATTAGCAAGAAATTAATATTAATGTTTTCTTTATCTACAAGTAGGAAAAGTGACCACTTGGTTCATAGTTATACAATATTCCAAGCAGCATCAAAACCCTGCCCTTTCCCCGTTTTGATTAGTCACATTTTATTATCCATCACTAGCTGCCAAACCACTCCCAGCCGGCTGACAACATATGGGTCAAAGGATTCTGTAAAAATGTGCAGACAAGAAGCTCCATCACCTCCAAAGATGATGTGCACATTGTGAGTGTTCAATCATGTTGCCAACCTGAAGCTGGAGGCCTGATCATGTTTAATGGCATCAGACAATGGCAGACGTGTTGATGAGATGCAAAAGGTGGTAATGTATAAGAAGAAATCATTAGTGTTTAATTCTGTTTAACCTTTTTTTCCAACCCAGCAAGAGTAGCTGTGGTAATGTTAAATTCTTCTACCTAAATCCAGGGGGTTTATGTGCCCATTTTCATTTAAACATCTTGTATGGATAGACTCTAACTGTTTGAGGTTCCCCCACAATGCCAATTAGGAATAAACAGTGAAAATTAAAAAATGACTGGCTTTCACAGATGTCAGGATTTGTCAGTTTTCGTTTTTTTCTTATGTCATGAATTCTGGAAATTTGCTTCATTAGTGACGATGGAAATACGGCCAAATCTGATGAAGTAGTTCCAATATCTGGTTAAATCACAGCTGACTTCAACTGAATTTCATAATCTTTACAGGTGAAAACGACTACTAAAAAGTGATAAATTTACTATGTTTAAAGTAACAGAAGATCAAACAAACCCAGTCTTATTTTATCTTTAAAAAAACAAAACAATAAATATGAAACTGAAAATCCTTCAAATAAGTATCAGACGCTATTCCATAAATGAAGAAAATATTTGTGTTGAAATATTTTTTTGTTATAAGGTAAGAGAGACAAAGCAGTGTATGTACAGTATATGTTAGAACTGTCTCTATCCATCTAACTAAAATTAAACAAAATACTATGAAAACAGAGGATAAGCACGATAAATTCACTCAGTCATGCAGTGCAACGGGTTACTCGATAATTATACCCCTGGGTACTGTTTCTCAGTGTTGTAAAATTCTGTGCCATGATTATGCAGGAGTGTGATGAAATCATGATTTTGCAGGTGTATCAGTGCTCCATTTGAGTTAGGCTTCAGATGTTCAGGTCATAAGATGATTTTTACTCTCAGAACAATGATGGTTTCTTGTGGAAATGACACTCTTGTCGCTGAGAAAATCATAGCTCTATATTTGAGTCCATGATAAGCATGTTATCTCAGGTAATGTAATCACTTTTTAAAAAGAATGTTCTTCAAAGGAGATATGGCATACAAAAACAATCTATTTTTTTAAAGATGTAGTTTGCATGCTTAATGTGTGACTGTGCTGATTCAACCTCATTCAGTCATTCAGAGCGTGTTCCCTGGGTTCATCTCACAGGCTGTGTCTCAGTTGTTCACTGTGGCCTAATTACCCATCACTTCTGACTGAACTTCCTACCGACATGAAACCACATTACATTTCAAATGAAACTGATCATTCATCATCTCAACCAATAGACAACTGAAACAACTTGACTGGCAGGAGGACATTTGGCCAGCGCGTGTCCAAGTTTTGGCTTTGAGTGAATTTCTGCCCTGGTACTGGTAATGTGGCGGAACAAGCCAGAATGAGGAAAATGTGACATCAAAGTGAAAATTTTCCACATTTCTTTGTAAAATCAGCTAGGTCAGTGAAAGCCATGTTATATAACCAGTATGCTAATATTTTTTCAGTTCCTGTGCTTCAGCGAGCTACCAAGTATGGCAACCCTCTGCAAAGTTCGAAACAAATCTAAATTCCCAAAAGATTTCACCCTCAGTAGCTTCACAGCCACATCTGCAGCTCAGAATCAGCCTGCATCTGTTATGTGTTTCTCTTTTCTTTCAGATTCATTTCTTCTGGTTTAAATTAAAACTCTCTGGCATTCCTGTGTAGGTATTAAATGTGTCCGGACGGCCAGAATTGTCCAGAGGCCTAGGCCCTGTGGTGATGTAGCAAATTCTGTTTGGCTGGACATTTACACAGCTAGGATAAAAACTGTGTGGGAGTATGGAAATACTGGACATTCTGATAAACCTGGGTGTCAATGTCCAATTTAACATCATGAATGATTAAAGCACTTTATTTTCATTCCATCAAATTGCATCAGTAGTTGTTCCAGCCCCTTAAAAATGGAAGATTTTTGCATCCTTAGTGTTTGTATTTTGCCTGTCTTATTTTTTTCCCCTATTTCAAAGCTCATCAGTGCCTCCTGCTCTGCATAGCCTTGCTCAGCCTTGTCTGCGCTTCAGTCATATTCATCCCTGCATCGCAAGCCCTTGCTTTCTCCGGCTTTGTGACCCTGCTCCACCTCTTACCTTAGTGTTAAAGTCATTAACCTACCATCAGCCTACATGTCTGTGGATCCAGCTTTGATAATTTGTTCTCGTCCACAATATAACTTGTCCATATGGAGCTGCTGTACATGTTATTTTTGTCACGTCATTGCAAGGTAAAGGACCCCAAACTATTCTGGCAAGCTGAACATATTTGATATCTACACTGGAGGAAAATCACAGAGTTCAGTTTAAAAATATCTTTAGTGAAATTCAATGAATTAAATGTCAGTAGATGTGGACTTTTTTAACACCTTCACCTTTATAGATGTAATCAAAGTTGGTGGAAAACGGGAGAAGTTGAGGACACACAAATACCGGTATTAATATTGAAATGAGACATCCAAATATGAAATGTAATGCTCTCGCCCTCTATACATTTCTCTGACCTGTTTAATCCCACCTTGGGTTGACTGTCTTTGAAAAAGTTATAGCCCCATTACTTCCAAATGTCTAGAACACTTTCCTACTGATGACCACGGATAATAATAAATGCCGGATAATAAATGCCAATATCATAAGTCTAGAGGCCAATTCAAAATGAGGTCATACTTCATGTCCTAAAAATATTAAATTAAAATGTTTAGGAAATATTTTACTTTCATTGTACTAATATCTAATTACAATAATGGCCAATTGATGTTTTATCATTAGTCACAAGCAAAGATTTGTATCTTAGGTAGAAACCCTAAAGGTGCGTCATAAAGTGAGCTAAATCATCCATAGCCAAGACCTGTAGGTGTAAAAATGTATTTATAAAAAAAAAAAAAGAAAACCCACTGAGGCATTAATCATTTCTGGCCTTTGTACAGTTATGGTATCCATTGGTCTTTGGGACTAGGTAGATCATCCAAGGCTGAATGATGAGAAGCAATCAAACGGTTGGTCACACAAGCATGAAATGGTTGTTTTCAAGTCAAATAAACAAATGCACACATATTTTCTCCAACTTGACATCTTTCTATGAGTCATACCTACACCTGTTTGTCTCATCATGATCTTTTCTCACTTCCTTTCCTTTTCACTCTTACCCATCTCTCTCTTTCGATGCTGCACCCACCTTTTTCTCCACCCCCTCCTTTCTACTGCTTGTTGCCATTTTATAGACTTGTTAGTTCCAGTTCGAATGTCAAATGACAAACAATCTAGAGCCAATGAGCCGCTTCTTTAGTGCCTTGACTGAGGTGCAGATTTGGAAAAACAGGATATGAGCTGGAACGACGGCTCAGTCCGCACTCACCCACTCACCATAAACCTTCATAGGACACATTATCAAAAGCAGAGATGTGATGCAAAACAAAGCTGATGTTTTTAAGTGGCATCCTGACTCCCAGATCTCATCCTCAGCTTTGATTTAATTTGCTCAAAAATTATTTACATTCACCCAACATTTATATTGAGTTTATTATTAATATCATGTTATGGAACCTTTCAAAGCACTCATGATAATAGCATAAAACAATTCAAATTTCATTAAAGTACCAATTTTGAAGAAAGACTAGCACCTGAAACATGACATCATAAGGTAAGAATTTAACCAATTAAAATAAAAGGCAGGTAATTATTTATATTTCCACAGTGCAATAGACTATATTGTGTATATTATGTAAGCTTTAAGACATGTGTGAAGGCTCTGCAGACACGAATATAGCGGGATGGGCGGCACGGACAGGCGTCCGAGATGGGCGATCCACGGGAGAAACGCGGGAGAGTCTGGAAGCCGCTCCGGCCAGCTTGGAAATAAGCAGACAGGGAAATTTGTGATGATGTTTCCAACCCCCCATTCCTCTTTATTATGAAGACAAATGGAGAATGCTAAAAGCTTCTATTTTTTGCTTAAATATACATTTTTAACACAATTTTCACTGAATAATCTTTCAATGACTGAGTGATTCAAGGATTCAATCGATATTATGTGTGGAAATCTTAAAAGATTTTCATAGTGATAAATTGCAATACTTATTTATTGCCAGGAAGACAGTTAAGATTATGTTGTGGATTCAATGAATATTAAAGGTTTTGTTCAATATAATTGAGTATCAGTAGCTCTGATATGCTGCACATTAGTGGTAAGTTGCTGCAAACACTTATACAATGAGAAATGGTTATATTTCTGACACAAATGTAAATAAAAATGCTGTTAAAGCAGAGGAAAAGCATGTCACCACTTTTCACTCTGCCTTTACAGACCCCCAGGAGGCATGTACTGAATGAAAATGAAAAGACAACTTTTGAGCATTATTCTGTTATAAAACATCTGCCAGGTTGTGATGTTGACTTTGGCAGTTGAATGTTCCCTTCTATTGTCAGAGCAATCACCAATGCGTGTGCGTCTGTGTGTATGTGTGTGCAGTGTTTGTTTTCTATTGTGGAAGGGAGGTAGATGGTGAACAAATATCCTTTGGTGTCTGGATGCAGAGCCAATATTTACCTGAGTGTTCTGCAACATGTTACATGTCAAATTAAGCACAGTAGCAACAGCCAGAGCCCCGACATGGCTTATCACCCTGGTGAATTAGCCTCCGTCTGTAAGACACCATCAAATCATGCACAGAGAGAACAGCTGTCTGGCATTTCAGTCAAAAACCTCTCTTTTAACAGCCTTCTCTATTTTGCATGAATCACTATATTTATTTATTTGTAATTTCCATAGCTACTACTGCATCGCCTGTTTTTTTGTTGTCAGTTGTGCAATATAATGACTAAAACACACATGCAAAACAGGCATGCAAAAAAAATACAATAAAAATATAGATAAATGTCAAATGTAATGTGTAAAAATAAAATAAAATGCAGAAAACACTAAGGGGTTTTGGGAGCTTTTTTAGCTACAAATATTGTTTAAAGGTCTATATACATATGATATATGGAGGGCTATGGCACATGATAATTTGCATTGCTGTTTTGAATATTAAATTAAGTGTCTGGGTTTTTTTTTTAAAGCGCGTACAGAATTGTTGTAGTGCAAAAAGATCTGGAGTTGCAACATGTTGATGAATGCTCTCAGTCATCCAGATTGAGGAAAATCTTGGCTTAAGATGGACCTCTGTTCATTTTTCAGAGACATTTCACCTCTTCTCCAAGCAGCTTCTTCAGTTCGGGAGTAGGAGGACATCCAGGGGGCAGACTCCCAGTCCGGTTCAGGTTAGTGCTATTCCTTCGATATTTTGTAAATTCCTGGTTGGCAAATGGACCAAGACCTCAAACCCAGAAAGACAGATGGGTTCTATGACAGAATATTTTGAGCCAGATCTAAATTAGAATGTCCAAATTAAAGTTCCTTCTGATAGTAAAAAACAGTCTACTTGCCTTGTCTCGCAGGTCGTTCACAGCTTTGTTGAAGTTAGTTGTGCAGGGACCTACCTGCTGCCTGTGGGAGATGGCCTTGGTGTCAACAAACCCAACAACATCAACTCCAGAACACCATCAAGGGGTGCTTTGTTTAAAACCTTTACAGAGACAGAATACAGTCCTTTTTTTGATGTTCCTAACAGAGCCAGTAGTGTTGATGTTCTTAAAGACAGAAGCACTCTGTCTTGCTCCACTTGTTCCTCCACAGGAGCACAGACAGTCACAGATGGGAAATCAGGTGATGAAACCCGCTGATCCTCTTCACTTTCTTCTGCCAATGACTTTCTAAAAGACCCAGGGAGTGCACTCATCACTTCCTATATCAACCATTCCATTGGCCTTACAGTTTGGACACCTGTCTCCTCACTTAATGTGGCAGCTGTTTTCCAATGTTTTCCTGTTCTTAGATGAGCAATTTTAGTGATTCCAGCCTTTATTAGAAGTCTCTGTATACTGACTGTGCTTAGCACGCTGCAGCACATTATGGAGTTATAGAAAAGATGTTCCTCTTAGACACTCCATTAGATTTGGTAACAGTTCCTGGCAAAAAACTGTGATAGTAAAATCCATTCCAGATATTTACAGAGGAAAAAAATGTTGTTTTTAAGAGACATAATTTTATGGAGTAAAAGCTGATGCCGTTTCACTCCATAGTCGTCATTTGTTATACAGCAAGTACAAGTTTTTATTAAGGAACCTCTTACTGCTCAGAAAAACACCAAGGAACATCATCCCCTCCGTGTTCCTTTGGATTCTAACTGGTAGTACTTTCTTTTGTTTTCCACTTATCCATGAACACCCCTTCAGACCTCAACCACTGGAGTCTTGTAGTAGAAGCTTTCTCATACACAGCCAATTTTGGTTTTAAGATTTTTTACATCACCTTTATGTTGCAGTTGTTATGAAACAGGCACACTCAGTTTAATCACACATCTTGTCTTTATTTGCTGAGTTAACCGTTTCCTCAATATAATATTGCCTGCTCATACAACTGCTAATCTAACATTTTACCTTCGTCTTCCGTTTTCTTTTCTTCTACAAATTCTCGCCACAGGAAATAAAATCATCAACCTGAGATGTGACACCTTTGGAGACATAAGGAGGGTGCTTTAATTTCCCTGCTGCATTTATGTCACAGTTTTAGATCACTGTATATAACTGAAACAATCATGAACTGACAAATCTTCATGAATCCATAAAGTGTCACCGGTAAATGTAAAAACAATATATGTATTCAAATAAATTGTGGGATCTCTTCTACCGGACGTCAGTGGCTCTTTCACATTCACTTGTTAAGAAAATGGTGATGTCATCAAGGTATGCTGGCAGACTGAGTTTGGTGGTAGTATTTTCAGAAAAAGTTAGTCCTGAAAGACCTTTTGTAATCAAGACAGGCTCATTGGCCAAAGAATGGAATATCCCAGACAAAGGATCTCAACTGGTCAACTGAGTCCCTTTCCCACCTTTAAAAGAACACCAGTTTTAGAACACAACTTAATCCAAGAAAGAAATGTTCGACCAAACCCAAAACCTTCAAATATTTTAAATAAAAGTCTAGGTTCAAATCTGTGACTATCAAAGAATTTTCCCTGATCAATATTAAAAAGCTGCACATTCAGTATCCTTAACCTATAACAGATTATTATATCCCTAACTAATAACAAGTTGTCTCAATGTCTATATTTTCCTTGAGCCCGTTTGAAAGACACTTTTTTTATTTTATGTTTTGAATGAGGCTTTGGAGATTTGACCTCTTGCAGTCATTTCTTGGAAAGAGTTGGAGGACTTCCATCACAGAAGAGATCAGAGTAGTTCATAGCTACTTTCCTCATCTCTCTTGGGTCTGCTGTCTTTGTTCAATTTGAAAGCAAGAAATTATAGGTTGGGGCATCGAGATCTTTAATGCTAAAAATTCTAGCTTTAAACTAATCACCCTTTGTTTTCTCATTAAGGAATTTTCCAAATGTACTTTTTTGACTTTCTTTTACTGTCATTATTTAATCCCATATCATTTTAACTTATTTTTCAGACTATTAAACATAATTTATTTCTGAGTCACCCTGATAGTTCAGACAATGCTGACAAAAGATCTTGATTTGTGTTTTACCTAGCTCCCATCACCAAGCTACTATGTCCACTGAGTGCAGAAGTCAGAAAAAAGCTGCTAGAAAACATTATCCTTAATCAGACTTGTGTTGAAATGCCAGTATGAACAGTGTTGAGTTGGTACTTGTAAAGAGAAATCTGTTCTTCCATATTTCTCTAGACTGTAGGATGTGTTGACTGAGCTGCTGTTAAACTTTCTCAGTTTGTCCTACATCATCCGACCCTACATCAAGTCCTACATCATCAGAAGCACTATTATGTGCATATGCATTGTAAATACAAGAGATATTACTCTGCCGCTTGACTGGATTGTTTGGATTCTACTCTGTTCCATGTTATTGATCAATACATTTGATAAGTGGAGGTGCTTTGAGAAAAGAATAGCAACCCCTGCATTGAAGTTGATGTCATGGTTCAAAAATTGTTGACCTGTACAGCTCCTCAACAACTCTACTTCATTATCTGCTGAGGTATGCGTCTCCTGTAAGAAGAGCTGAACAAGGACTGGGTCTGCTGCAGCCTGGTGTCTTTACAGCCCAGATAAACTGCTCTGAAACCACATGAGAACTTTCCAAACCAATTCCATTCTTGTTCTAACAGCTTGTTCAGGATAAGTGGAGGAACATCTGATAATATGATACCATTATTAACAATGGTCAGACAGTAATATACTGATCAGCAAACACCAGTCCTTTCTCCACTAACATGCGAAATAAATGTTCTTCCCAAATAAAAGCCACAACAAAGTTGTTCACCCAAGAGTTTTACATGGTGATTCCATGACTAGGAGGTCTTGATCTACTGAGTACTCTGCTTCTGATCCTATTCTGACCCCATAATTGAAAGACACAGGGGGCAAACACTCCTTTAACAATGAAATTAAAGCATTGATGAATCTGTTGAACTTATCTCACATTTTACCAAGAAACATGCAAAAAATATAACATTATAGTGTGAAATGTTTTTTTTAACTCATTTAACAACTCTAAACACTCCACAAGCACTAGCATTCACTAACTCGACTTCCCAATATGCAGTGGAGACAGACCGACAGACAGACAGACAGACAGAGACTTTTTGACTTTTAACACCACTTTTATTCACAATAATAAATAGAATAAAACATATATAAAATAATCACTCAATCTTTGTCAAAGGAGGTAGTTTGAGAGTTTTAACTGTTTCTGTTCCAACACAGGACAGCTTCCTGCCCCCACTGTTGGAACACTTACAGGTTTGTGGTGGCCTTGTAGAAGCAGAACTCCAGTTTCAGTCTGGCTCTAATGTTCTGCTTCCACATTTCACCACCTCACACGTGTCCCCATCCCATATCCTGTCCCTGCGTGTCAGGTTGATCGCCAGTTTAGCCTCTCCGAGTAAAAAATTGAGAATTGAGACACATGGTGCACTTTGTTTTTTTTAATAAACAATTTCACAAATAAAAGCCAGAGCACAGAAAACATCGTTGAAACGATTAAAAATCTCTAAAGACCCCTGTAAGTCTTCTGCACTGTTGTAAAAACATGTAAAGCAGTCTCAGAAAGACCACAGAGCAGATACACGGAGACTGAGACGCTGCGGTTTAAAACAGATATAAAAGAATTGGTGGCGATGGCACATGCAGGATCCTCCACTGAAGGTCTCCAGCCTTTCTTTTGATGGGAGGTTGCTACAGAGTCTTCCACTGTGGACTCTGTCCCCCCCAGTCCTTCCACACAGAGGCAGCTCTGTTGAGCAGCCCCAGTCTGGTAATTGTCTTTACAATGTTCAAATAAAAAGTATTTTTGTCTGCTCCATGCAGGCCCAGTTTGCTCTTGTAGCAGACGTTCAGGAGAGGGCCACTGAACTCCTCAGACCCAGGGCTCAGCTGGAGGTCAGGGAAGGCGTCTGTGGGGTCGGGCTCAGTTCCTCCTCTTCCATAAAAGATCTTGTTGGGAGCATAAACATTCATAAAAGCAGCACTGAAGTGGTCAAACTGGGCCGTGATTAAGACACCTTCCCTGAACAACATGATCTACGGTAAAAGACGTTGGGATAAAACTCTTAGAGAAGAGGATCCCCACCCAAGCACTGAGGGCCATGCCGTGGCTTAAAAACACCCTCCCCTCCCATCTCCTGCACCAATCAGCTTTATTAAAATCATCACTGTGAGCTTCCTGTAAAACATGACAATAATCGTCTTAGATGTCGTTGTTTCAAACACTAAAACTCTTTTTTCCCCTCTCTGCCTCCGTATATATTTAAACTCCCAATTTTAAAATTTCTCATTAAAAGTGGGAGATAAAACAGAGTTATAAACCAGTGAGGAGACAAAAAAGATAAAAGGTGCATTTCCCAACAAAATTAAAATATTTCTAACTTTTACAATCAGTTTCTATCATCTAAAAATCTCTTGATCAATAAAATCTACCTCAGCCTTGTACTAATGTGGCGTGTGGCAGAAAGATAAAACTGTTGTTTGTCAGGAAAGTAATGTCTGATATTTACTCCTTTCATGTTTTTAGTTTCTTGTAGGAAGGTTTTTAACATTTTAGGAGAGAAAAACTTCTCATCCTGACCACTTATGGTCTTCTGATGAAGGTCCCCATCATTGAACACACAGCCCTCACTGTCACTGCTGTCTGACTCTTCAGGTTTTCTACCTGTTTGTCGGCTCTTTTTAGCTTTGATATGACCAGGCCTGTTGCTGCGGAGCTTCGACGGAGGTGGAGACCACCAGCCTCCTGCTCCATCCGCTCCACAGCTTCAGCTGCTCCACCAGAGCTCCACACACCTCACTTTCCTGAAGTCCAGCTTCCCCCTGCTCATTTACACATTCACCCACCTCTACACATACTTCACCTGTCTCACCCTCCAGTACACACACTTCACCTTTCTCACCCACCTGTTCACCTGCCACCTGTAGTCACCTGTGTTCCCGTCACTACTCACCGGGGCTGTCACCCCGTCGGCCCCCGGGCCCCCGGCTCCGATGACGAATTGGTCAACAGTGGCTCTGGGCTCCGTCACGCGGGGCTCTGCCACACCGGGCCACTCCCCTGAGCCCGACTGAGCCGATTTGGCTGCGTGTGGACACATTTTAATTAAATGTCCTGCTTCACCACAGCCGAAACACTTGCACCAACAAGGCAAACAGGGCATAATCAAAGTCCTCCACCTTTGGTGGCCGGCTGGCTCAGACGCAGCACTGCCTCGAACCTTCCACCACACTGATACCGGCTTCCACCAGCCGGTCCACCTGCTCTACCTTCTCAACAAACAACACCATGGCCCCGTTCATCCGGGCAGCTGACGGACCCATGTCCGATGACCTTCCCAGGGCCACCTCCTCCACAGTTTACAGAGACCTGGCCCCCACCGCCATGTCTCTGTGTTAACCGGGAGAGATCCCCGCTACCACCAACAACCACCATGGCGGCAGATGCCAATCAGCCAGACAAACGCTGGCTGGTTCCCCACAAAAACACCGAAAAGCTAAACTAATAAAATGACATAAGAAACCACCTACATC
Source organism: Takifugu rubripes (assembly GCF_901000725.2). Taxonomy (NCBI): domain Eukaryota; kingdom Metazoa; phylum Chordata; class Actinopteri; order Tetraodontiformes; family Tetraodontidae; genus Takifugu; species Takifugu rubripes. Next base: position 1,122,272 of record NC_042298.1, on the reverse strand, counting down.
TAAATAAATTATACCTTCAAAAATGTCAAAAACAAGAAAACAGAAAAAAACAGCTAGAAAAGATTGAAAAATTCTCAACTGAGAACATTCTTGACTCACACCACGCTCCTCACAGAGAGAGAGAGAGAGAGAGCAAAATAAGTGAAACGAGAGCAAGGTTTTTAGTCTACTCGTAAAAGTAGAGAGACACAGTCAGCCTCCTATACTTGGACTGAAAGGTGGTTCCACAGCTGAGGACCTGCTAGCTGAAGGCTCAGGGCCCAATTGTATGGGGACCTGTTTCGTTATGGATTTGGAAAATGTTTTGTGTACACAACAGACCAGTAGGTGGTAGAAATTAGCCAGACGTGCATACATGGAGTTGCACTTTCATCCTTGGAACTTTAAGGAAGCACCTGATCACAACAGTGAGCATTTGAAAACCAACTGTTATAAAAGAAGCCTTGCAGCGTTCAGAGTGGTTAAGACCACCTTTTGGATTCTGCCATTGTTGTTCTATGGTTCTTCTTGTACTCAATGCCCCATTCACCAATATGTTCTTAAGAATCTTCTTAGATTCTTTCTTAAGTTGTTCTTAAGAAGTTTCTTAAGAAATCCTTACGTCAGATTCATCAACGCGTTCGTAAGCCTCAGAATTGTTCGCAGCTGTGTTCTTAGATTGATGAATGCCATCTGTTCGCAAGTTGAAAGCGCGTGCCAGGTGAGTATAATTAACATACGATTAGCATAAGTCACCACCCACTAATGCCCATAAAAGGAACTGCAGCAGGGCCCTGGAGACAGAGCAAAAAGTAGCAAAATGCCCAAAACTTGCCTCTCCACGCCTGATTTCTGACGCCGTGTTGAACAATCAAGAAAGGATGGCTAACACGCTTGATAAAATTGCCTCAACCCTGATGTCTATAGCCAACACACTAAAAGAAATCAACAAGAATATAAAAAAAATAAACGTGTAAAAGCTGTGCTCTGAAACCGGTCTCTCTTTTTTTTTCTTTTTGAAGTGAATCAAGACTATTAGACTGAAATTGTGACACTAATGCATTTTATTTACAAACGGGCAATTAATCACGCTCGAATATGAACCGCGGGCCTGCAGTCTGACCCCATCATTGCGTCAGGACGCACATCCTCACGGGGTTGTGGCTCTGTGTCCAAACACATCCAGCGTCCCTTTAAAATGCCGATGGTGCGTTCAATAGTGGAGCGACTGCGCGCATGCATCTGATTGAATAAAATTTCCTGTGGAGTCTGAGGGTTGGTCAGTGGTGTCAACAACCAGGGAGCCAGGGCATATCCTCGATCCCCTAATAAAATAAATCAAGATAAAATCAAATAAAAAAGACAGTTTTGGCATGGTTTCCAATTTGGTTGATTAATGTTAAGTCATTGGCACATTTACGTAATTTTAAAATTCTCCGTAAATCACCAAAAATAGGAAATAAATAAATAAATATGACAGAATTATCATTTTAATACTGAATTTTATTGAACTGCACAAGAGAAGAAAACACAACCATGCCAACATGTCGGCACTAAAATGTGCGTAAGAGTACTCCTGAGTGTTCGTAGGATTTATTCTTACCTACGCATAAATCCAGGATAAGAAGAAATTCGTGAATGCCACAATCTTTGTAAAAAGTGGGACTTAAGAACAAATTTGTTCGGAAGAACGGTTCGTGAATGAGGCCAATTGTTTTCACTGAAAAATGCTGTTGTATAAACGGGACTCAGCCACTCAATTAGTAAAGAATCATGTCTGACTCAATGAAGTGTCATTTGAACGCCTTTGGATCACAGCCAAATGCTGGGTTCTACACTTTTCTTTAGATTTGGTTAGGGTATATGGCTGGGGAACCCCCGGCCTCCGGGCCGTATACGGCCCGTGAGACCATTTCTACCGGCCCGCAACGCAATAAGATTTTTATATTTTATATGTGCACTTATACAGTGGGACCGTTCGCTAAACTCCGCGAGCTGCGAGTAGCAGCGGTAGCGTATTTTTGCCTTTCGTATCCTGAAATTTCTTTTGTAACAAGAGGAAATATTTTCCCGTTTTCTGAGATAAAACAGACAGTTATGTCAGGGTCAGTGAACACAGCATGTGATGTACGTAGTGGGCTGGACTGATTGACACGGACGAAAAATTGCATCATGGCGACTGTCAAGAAAAGGAAGGTGGATGCAGAATGCCGTGTATTCCAGGAGAAATGGACAAATGATTTTTTTCTTTGTTGAAGTAAAAGGCAAGCCAGTGTGCCTAGTTTGTGGCGAGGAGCTGGCAGTGATGAAAAAGGCAAATCTCGAGCGCCATTACAGCTCTAAACACGCTAAACTCGACGAGTTGAAAGGACAGATGCGTTTGGATGAAATTAAAGCTCTTCGTCGGAGTTTGGAGGCTCAACAAGCAGCTTTACGTACGACCATGTACCGACAAAGAGAATATTACGCGTGCAAGTTTTGTGGTGAGTGAATTAATAACCACGAAGCTGAAACCTCACGCCGAAGGAGAGTTCGTGAAGGAGTGCCTCGTAGCCGCCGCTGAGGTGCTCGCGCCAGACAAAATAAAATTGTTTCAAAGCGTGATTTCTTTTCGTGAATTACTGAACTAAGACATATATTATGATTCCAGTGGCTAACGGTATGTTTTTATGGTCAAGGAATCTAAATATGTAGTCAAAGTATATGTGGGACTAATATTTATGGTGGAAATCACAATATGCCAGGAATTGTTGCACTTGGCAGAGGTCTGTGCTCTGAGTAGGGGCCTCGAACAGGCCCTTATGGGTCTCTTGCCTCAACTCTGCACCTTTTTTAAAAAAAAATTGTTTTGTATGATCATGTAAACATATTTTACTTGTTTGTCATTTTATTCCATTTTTTTTGGTGATTTTATATGCATGTGTGGTAAATAAATAATTCAAATGCAGAAATCATGAGACTTAGTAACACAGTGGTTATAGACTTTTTTTTTTTGTCTTTTTTTTGCATCCCTAGGTATGTGTTCATAATAGTATGGCCCTCGGAGGACTTTATAAAAATTGAAATGGCCCTCGATATGAAAAAGGTTCCCCACCCCTGCTTTACACAATAGTGCCTTTTAACAATAAACAATGAACTGCTGCAATCAGAACATATAGCCGAATGGACTGAACTTTCAATGAAGGGATCAGGGCTTATCCAGTCATACTGTATTAATAGTTTTACTATACATTATGTATTAAAGCAGTGTAAGGTATGTTCATGAAAATACAGTATACTGTAAAAAACACACTTCCTAAAACTGTTTGAAGTTGTTTTAAAAAGTGATACATAAAAAGGACTGCATGAAATACACAAACAAGAACATTCTGAGGAAATACCTTTTCTCACCCATCAAATTAAAAGCCCTCAAGCTGTTTCAGGAAAATGCTAATTGGGTTTTGGTTTCTTTGTAATGTCATTAGTTAAATCTTTTTAAATGCAATTAGGACATGATGCAGCAGCTGTTTCACAACTGGGGTGAGCACACTAACGCAGTTGCCTCTTAATCACAGATGTCAGACAAGTGGCCAAGACATGAATCAAACATCAGTTGAATTCAATTTTATTTATAGAATCTGTTAGAATCAAAAGTGTGTGGGTGCTTTAGTGAAACCCTCAAAAAGCAATAGCAATGAAAAGCTCCCATTTAACAGGAAGAAACCTTGAGCAGGACTTGTACAGGGAGTCCATTTCACACAGTAGAGAAGCCTCTAAAGAGGCCTTGTAGTTTAGAAGAAGGATTTTGAAATCAAATGAAGATACCCATAAAATCAGAAGACATTTGCATCTTAACTAAAAGGCATCTTCAGTACTGACTGGTTCAGTGGTTTGGTTAAACTAAAGCAATATGAAATCATTATAGGGGAATGGCTTTCTTGAATTGTTGTTGTTAAGGCTCATCAGCTTGACAGAGGCCCATTGAAACCATTTGTTCAGGTGTTTGATGTTTAGAGGTAGGTGAACAGCTGGTTCCTTCCAAAGGACATGGCTCTTCTGTGGTGAGCCATGTGCTTGATTGTTTTGTTCCTCCAATGTACAAGTCAATGAATTCCTCACTGTACTGGACTGTAGACACAACATGTTTTTCATGGGTGTTTTGTCCTTTGGGTGGACAACCTCTATCTCAGAGTGTTGCCAGGGTTGAAATAAACACTAATGTGATGATTGTTAAAGATCCTCTACCCCTGCATCATAGGGAATGACAATGGTTTGGCTTTGTTTTCTTGGTCTATTATGTTCTTTTTTTGTAGTCCCACTTGTCCTTCAGATCCTTCCGGATGGTGCTGATGTTGTGGTGCACGTTGCTGTTGGTGTGGGCTGTGAATGCCTCGAGTTCTGGCTTTTTGATAATTGCCCAAGTATCACCCACATACCTTTACCATATGTTGGGAGATGTTTCTTTAAAGGTTTTTAAAGCATCCATTTTGTACTTCCTCCATATACAGGTTGGCAGCTATTTGGGAGAACACTAAACCCATGGCAAGGCATCCATTTTCTACCTGTAGTAGTAGGGGGGCAACTCCGATTTGTCCATGTGCAAGGCCAAGCCTGCACAAATGTCTTTAATGAAATCAGACTGTCACATGATACCACAATATATTCCCTGTAGAAATGCTCAGATTGATAAATTATTGTCACTATATTTGTGAATGAACTTTTTTTGCCCAAACCCCAAGTCTCCTTTACAATGTTCAATTGACTGAATCAGATAATTCCCTGCCTTGTTGATACGGTATTACCTGTGTGTACACTCGTATATGAGGCGAATGAGGATTGAAAACTGATGAAGGCTGACAACTGACAGACTGTTGACCCTTACAGCAGCTCACCCTCAGGTGACGCTGTGGAAGAGAGATCACCCTGAAGAGCACAGCTGTGATAGAGTGTGCATGTGTGTGTGTGTGTGTGTGTGTTTGTGTGGCTGCATCTGAAACACACCCTGTGGCCCAGCGTCTATAAGCAGCTGACACGCCATTGCAACAGACTGTCAGATTTTCACAGATTCATCAGTAAATGATACCATAAAACTCTCCTGAAACTTTTCCTATCGTGCTACTGGAAAATATACGGTTCTCCCTTTGTTTCAGCTGTAGCTGGTGATGGGTTAATTGCAGTACTTTAACAAAAACAAAGAAATGAAATAACAGTTTAGCAGCTGCAGAGACAGCCGGGCTCGAACACTTGAGCTTCAGAAGGTAACAGAAACGCTGTTGTACAGCGTACAGTGTACATTCATACGGAAATTATAACATCAATGTATGATTTTCTAACACAGATCAACGCCTTTGTTTGGCATTTGGACATTTTCACATTGCCAACATTGACCTCCTGCTGATGGATGCATGTCTTTGACCTGCTTTGACCAAAGACAACACAGGTTTTTTTCCACTGTGGGAGGTCCTGGTAAATACTAGGGGCAAGAACTTTCCAGGAACCATTCCTCTCCTTTGGCAAAAAATATGGTTGATGTTTTATCTTCCCTAGTTTTCCCTTGTATAGTAAACTGAGCAGCCTGTAGCAGAAGTACAGATCTTTAACAGTTCTATGCAAAAGGAATTTTTAGGAATGTCAAACCCTCACGTGCTGTCTTTAATTGGGTACTGTGGTTCAACTTTAACTCCCATGAAATAAGGAAGTTGTTTTTTTATTTTAATTGTCTCTAATTGTCAAGAGAGGGTATGTGTAATGAAACTGTCACCAAAAATTGTCAAGTACTGCAAGTGTGAAGCCACACTTTAAAAGGCTTTGAGAAGAAGTTCACAAGTTTAACAATAACCCCTAAATATTCTTACAAGTTACCAGCTTCCACCCTTGCATCTCAACTGTCCAATACCCTGCTAGCTCTAGTCTGAAATTACAGACACCAGTTTGTTGCATGTTTGCTCCTGCCAATAAAAAGTGTTGATGTAAACCTGGGGTAGAGTAACTTAGCAACCACCTGGAAAGAACAGAAATTAAAAGCTACACAAACACATGGTCACATAAATCCAACCGCTGTATCAACTCCACAAAGACCCTCACATTTTCAATAAAAAATGCCCTGAGACCTTGATGCAAATCAGATTGTCCTGAAAACAACCCCTGCTGCTTATCTGCAGCCATGAGATAGCCTACAGTAATCCACTTAGATCCCAGATACTTCAGATAAACTCCTCTGCTGGGAACACAGCAACAAGATGGACTACACCATATTCCCAACTCAATATCCTCACTTTCAAATATCTACTTATCCTATCTACTTTTCTTCTTCTTGTCTATCTTTTTATCTCAGTTCTCCTCTGTCACCTTTCTAAAAAGCTGTTTGGTTTGGGGCTTTATGGATAAACTTCATCATTCCTGTTCTTGATCAACTTCCACTTTTTAGCCCGCATAACATCCTACAGCAAAGCATGGACAACAAAAATAATCCATAAATATAAAAAGTATTTTCATTTCTAAACCTGCTACTTCAGCAAGCCATACCATCGAGACAGACAGACAGACAGACAGACAGGCTGGCTTGCTGGTGTGCACACACATGCACACACACAATTCAATTGTACAAACCTCATATGGGATGAAGTCTTGATACAATATTTAAATCTTTTTAAGCATAAAATCGATTTGTCTTTTCTTCCACTTTTATCCCCTGTACTACATTATACTTTTTGTTTAATTCATTTAGATCTGTTCATTTCCTAGAATGTGAGCTGTTGTATTTTTAAAAAAGGCAGTAATATTTAGTAAGAATATGAATTTTGGCACATCCTCACCTGGCAGTTTTACAGTGGGACACATTTTAGTCATGTCCAATTCATTCCTTTTTTTTTTTTTTTGCCTAAAGCATAATTGACCTCAACTTAACTGCCATCTAGTTTCTAAAGAATACCACATGTTTTAGATGGATTTCCTACCTTCCAGGCAGCCGTTGAAGTGTGCTGAATCAACCGCAAGCTGAGAAAGTGTTTGATCTGGAGGCTCGAGCAAGTGCTAAAGCAGAGCCATTATACCTGATTGTATTTTCATATTGAGAAAACTCTGGAATTGGCCCTTGAAGCTTTATTTTTAATCCATCTTTTTTCTCAAATTTATTTTCCAGTAGCTAAGAAGGTGATCATTCAAGTGGAACGTCAAAAATGATTCACTCCCTTGTTCTTACCTACCTTTAAATTCAAACCCTGATTCAAAACTTGTTTGAGTTGCATCCCTTAATTTTGACTCTAAATTCAAATTGAATCCTGATCAAAATCTTTAGCACTCTGGAATTCTCCAAACTTTATTTTCCAACCTAGAAACTGACAGGCTAGATAAACAACAACACAACACAGACTGTCACACACAGACGGCTACTGAATAAAATATATGAGACATGAGTCTAGAGACTCCAGCCAACTCCAGGCTGCAGGAGTGCTGAGCCTTGATGTGCAGAACTGGGGAACTGGAATGAGCAGCAGGATGCCATCCTCTACCAGCATGGAGTCTAACAAACTAACGCTCTCATGTGGTCACTGTAAGACAGTGGACAGCGCATCCCACATGTCCATCACATCACACATGTGATGTACACTCAGTTCACAAACTGCCGTCCACACAGTAAAGCTAATTGATTTAGACATTTTTGACAACCTGTATGGCTGCATAAAAATTAGGCCAAACATACTGTCTCATGGTGATGACATCTGTTGTAGTCAGCTGAGACTAAACCTCTGTCTGGCTCATGTAAAAATTAAATGAAATAAAACAAAAGCTGTACCTTTAGAAGGCTGTAGCTCCAAATTTCTCCCTCCTGCAATAAACAACAAATTACAAAATTGAACTGTAAACAAAATTCTGCAATGATTCTCTTTTTCTAATCGCTGTGGGATAAAAGAGACTTGGACTCATGGGTCTCAGAAAGCCTCACCAGTGTCGACAATGTGTGAAGGTGGAATTTCTACAGTATTAAAAAGAATAAATGTTTTCATATATGATATGTTTTATATATTAATAAAAATAGGTATCAAACAGCTCAGTGAAGTTTTTTTTAAATAATAGCTCATCCTTTCTTTCTTTCTTTCTTTCGGTGGTGGAAGGACAGCGAGAGACTGAAAAAAACGTGTTTCTTCCTATTTCTGACCTTTTTGTGTGAGTGTGAATGTTTGTGAACATAGTTTGTTTGATTGTGCGTTTCGTATTTATTTATTTGCTTCTTGGTTGGTGAGTGTGTGAGTTTGTGGGGCAGCTGGCCGCGTGCGGCCGTCATGGCAGCGAATGCCAACTTGACCGGGTTGAGCTGGAGACATGGGGTGAAGGTGGGAGCGGGCTCCGTGCTCAGTGTGGAGGAGGTGGCTCTGGCTGTGGGCCAGGAAATCGGCCACAGCTCCATGAAGTCCGCCGCCCTCATGAACAGGGCGGTGGTGCTGTTCGTAGCGAACGTAGATCAGGTGAACAGGTTCGTGGAGACGGGGATCACCGTGGGGGGGCAGTTCGTCCAGATGACTCCGCTGACGCAGCCCGCGGCACGGATTACCTTGTCCAGCGTGCCGCCGTTCATCAGCGATGAGTTCCTGACGAAAGAACTGTCCCGACATGGGAAACTGGTGTCCCCCATTAGGAAGTAGTTGTCGGTCACCATTGTTGAGACACGTAGTGTCTCACCGCAGGCAGGTCCACATGATCTTAAACAACAGGGCGTGTCGACAACTTTGATTATATTTTGTTTGCTACATGTTTTAACTGTGGCGAGGAGGGACATCTGGCCAGGGCTTGTCCGAGCCGCGCCGTCCCGGACGCGGTGGCGGCGGAACCCGTTCCGGCGGCGAGGCGTCGGCGGTGCGGTGCGGAGGGGGGCCCCGCTGCTCCGGACGGCATGGAGATGCAGTCGAAGGCGGAGGGAAAACGGAGTGAGTGTGTGCGTGTGACTGAGGTGAGTGGAGCGAGGGAGAATGTGGAGATGGTGGTCGAGGTGACTGGTGAGAGTGGTGAGGCGGGGAAGGAAATGGATCCAACTGGGGTGGCATTTGAAGTGTTGGGTGGGCTGGGTGAGACTGGGGATGGAATGAGTGAAATAAGTGAACTGGGTGAGGCAGGAGAGATGAGAGACATGGGTCAAACAGGTGAACAGGGTGTAGCGGTAGGTGAAGTGGGGCGGGGGACAGGTGAGCATGGGGCGCCAGGGATGGTGGCTGGCGAGCTTGGTGAGGGAGGAATGAGCACAGGTGAGGTGGGTGTGAGCACAGGTAAGCTGGGTGAATGAGGTGCGGGTACAAGTGAGGGCAGTGGGGGGGTGTCTGAATGGTGGCCTGCTCCTGCAAAGCGGCGCAGGAAGCAAAAAAATGTCACCAAGGACAGTGAAGACAAAAAAGCTGGGTGGCTGGAGGATGCAGCCGCTGCCACAGACAGTGACCAGGAGTACACGTCTGATGGCAGTGAACTGTCAAACACGGTGGTAGACAGTGAGAGGGATGATGTGTACTCCCCAGGTATGATCAAGACCTTCCTCATAAAGACCAAAGGCATGAGGGGCCCTGACCTGGGGATATATTTCCCCGACAAGCTCCTCTTCATCCACTCGGCCAGCCACTGGATAAAACACAGAGCTGCATCGGACCTGACCGATCCCGAGATCTTTCGGTTGAGGAAGCACATGGGCAAAACAAGAAAACAGCTCAGAGAACTGTCCAGCAAGAGCACCAGCTTGTAGGCTGTCCGTCTGGGAAGGGACGGAGCGCCCCCCGCTGGAGCCTGCATGACGAGCCACCACCGTTTCCCTCTCGAGGATGGATCTCTGTGTCAGACCAGTGACGTTTCTGTTCTGAGCGAAAGACAATATTTCAAGTGTGCGATGAGCACAAGAGACTCACTGCACATTTTTTTGAACGTTGAATATTAATTGCACATTGAATAAACTCCTTGTGGAGTTATTGTTTTTTGTGGAATTCTATTTATTTTACTGTCACTACTGTGTTGTCAACAGGGTGTGAAATTTGTAAATAAAGTGTTTGTGTAAAAATCAAAAAATTAAATCTTTCTTTCTTTCTTTCTTTCCTTCCTTCTTTCTATCTTTCTTTCTTTCTTGCTTTCTTTCTGTTAGATCCATTATGTTAAAGTTATCTCTTATTTGATTTTGCCTTGTTATATTCTTTATTCTTGTTATATTGTTTCACATTACTTAATGTTTCTTATTATTTGCTAATGCTTAATGTTCATGATGCTTGGTATGTCACCTCGAACTTCTCTGGTCAAGGGCGACAGAAATGTGGCGGCTGTTGGAGAAGTGGCATTGACTGGAGACAGAGCTGCGGGGCCGAACCCAGAAGCTGTTCTTTTAATCTGTCCGATATAGAAGTATGTGCTGTCTGTGTGCTAAGCTAATCAAATCAGTGAAGGCCTACGTATAATCTCACCATTATGATCTACAGTCTCTTGCTCTGTTTGAGACCTGCTATCTTGTGTTTTCCCCCTCCCTTAGACACATTTGACTTCTGTAACTAGGGGCCTCCTAATCTCAATAAAACAAGGATGGCGGGAGGTGTGCGTCAGAACGTGTTGGAGATCTGTAACTGAGCACATCTCTCCGTTCTCCTTGCAAGCAAACTTCTAAACTGTTGTCTTTGCCTCATTTGTTTTTCTCGTGTTTCAGGTTGTTTGAACCTAACACTTTCCCCAAACCATCATGTGCACCATCTGACCTCTTGTGGAAGCTTTTCCTCATTACATGCACCATTGTCACTAGCTTTGGCGCTCCGGGCAACGAGGAAGGAGCCGCAGAAACGGACGAGAGAACCGCACCAGCGGACCGCGTCACAGCCACCGCGATTTTCAAGAATTGTCCGTGCCTCGCCTCTCAGCTCCTCAATGGTCTCTGCCCGGGCAGTGAAAGAGCGACCATTCGCCGAGGCGAAACCAGCAATTCCCGTTCTGCTCTGCAGAAACATTCCCTCGAGCATCTCGGAAAAGCTTTATGCAAAAGACATAGGCGCTGGGTCCATGGTTTGACCAGATTTTTCTGAGCAAAAGTGACTTTAGGGATCTTGGAACCACTCAGGTGTAGAAATGGCCCACGTTTGTATGCCCTGCTGCATAGACCATTATACACCACTAGATATAATGTTAGGCATTGAAAAGTAGAACTCTTTGGACAAGCACTGTAACACGGGTGATATGATTTAGAGGAACACTTTTTAATAAGAGTATAGCAACCTATCAGTTAAACTTCTGGGATATTGATCTGGTCAGTTAAGTAGCAGGGGGGGTTGTTAATCAGTTTCTGCTGCTTTGTTGTTAATGAAATCAACACCAGAAGCATCAGAGGGGCAACAATGAGACGGCCCCCAAAACAGGAATGGCTTTCCAGGTTGAGGCCACTGATACTTTTTCCCTCCTCATCTCTTTTGGCTGATTTTTTTTACTGACTGACTTTCTACTGCTGTAGTTATTCATTTGGCTTGGATCAACATCTCTGTTGATAGCATGGTGTGGTACCTGGACGCTATAGGTTGCACAAGTAGTCCAACTCCTCCAGGATGGCACATCGATACGTGCCGTTGCAAGAAGGTTTGATGTGTCTCCGAGCACAGTCTCAAGAGCATGGAGGAGATTCCAGGAGACAGGTGGTTACTCCAGGAGAGCTGGACAGGGCCATAGAACGGCCTTAAACCTTCAGCAGGATCGGTATCTGCTCCTCTGTGCAAGGAGGAAAAGGGTGAGCACTGCCAGAGCCCTACAAAATGACCTCCAGCAGGCCACTGGTGTGAATGTTTCTGACCAAACAATCAGAAACAGGCTCCATGAGGGTGGCCTGAGGGCCCAACGTCCTGTAGCGGGCCCTGTGCTCACTGCTTGGCACCGTCGAGCTCGATTGGCATTTGAGAGTTTCCCAATGTGAAGAAATAATTCAAACAATTTCTCTTTCTTGTTATCGGTGTTTAAATTACAGGCACTTTGTCTTAAAATCTTCTGATATTGATCCAGTGATTACTTCCATAGACTATCATCTTCCCGTGCTTTGTTACTGCAATTGGTGATGAGGGTTATATTAGGCAGTCACAGTCAACCAGCGGCTGCTGCTGGATCAGAAACACACACATAAATACATTATACAGCGGGTCAGCGGGGCCGGAGGTCATCATGCAGCTCCGAAGGCGGCGATACCTGTAAATGAATAGAGAGAGGGGGGGCAGAAAAACTACACAGGAATCAGCATAACTAGTCTGCTTGATGAGGAGGAGGAAAGGAGAGGAAAGGAGAGGAGAGAAGAGGAAACCATGATTCAGTGGGGTGACGGAGGCCTGTCAGGTGATCATGTTTTCGGACCCCGGCAGCCTTGGCCTATAACAGCATAGCTAAGATGTGACCTAATGATTAGACGACCCTCTATAATACCCTGATAATAAAGAATTACAATAGTCCAGCCTGGAAGTAACAAATGCATGGACTAACTTTTCAGCATCATGCTGCGTCAGTAGCTTCCTGATCTTTGTGATGTTCCTCAGGTGAAAAAAGGCATACTAGAGACTAATTTAATGTGTGAGTTGAAGGAGAGATTTTGATCAAAAGTTACTCCTAGATTCCTCACAGAGAGACTAGATGTTAATGAGATACTATCTAGATTGATCATATGATCTAATCTATCCCTGAGAGGTTCAGGACCAAACACCATGACCTCAGTTTTTCCTGGGTTAAGGAGGAGGAAATTTGAAGACATCCAGGACTTTGTCTTTAAGACAGGTCTGGAGCTTCACTAACTTCTCTGTCTCCTCTGGTTTCATGGATAAATAAAGCTGAGTGTCATCAGCATAACAATGAAAATTTATCCCATGCTGCCGAATAATGTTCCCTAAGGGAAGCATGTACAAGGTGAAGAGGATTGGTCCAAGTACAGAACCTTGAGGAACTCCGTGGCTAACCCTACTGTATGAGGAGGGAACACCATGGACATGAGCAAACTGGTATATATCAAATAAATATGATCCAAACCAGTCTTGTGCTGTCCCTTTAATCCCAATCACATGTTCCAGTCTATGTAAGAGGATGCTGTGATCAACTGTATCAAAAGCAGCACTGAGATCCAGCAGAACCAGCATAGAGACCAGTCCATGATCTGAAGCTATGAGAAGATCATTAGTAACTTTAAGAAGTGCCGTTTCTGTGCTGTGATGCGCTCTAAAGCCTGACTGAAACATCTCAAACAGGCTGTTCCTCTGCAGGTGCTCCAGTAACTGAGTCACCACCACCTTCTCAAGAACTTTAGAGATAAAAGGAAGGTTGGATATTGGCCTATAATTTGCTAATACGTCAGGATCCAGTGATGGTTTTTTAAGCAACGGCTTAATCACTGTCTGGAGGACAACAAGTCCTGGAGGACTGCTTCTGTCTTCCTTGTGTTAACCCCCTGTAAATAAAATACTTTGACCCTCTTACTACCATGTCCTGGCCTGCTCTTGGGTTCTGTTTAAAAAACAAAAAAAACAAAACGTAACACCATTCATATTAATAAATTAATACAGACATGTTTTAAGACCATTTAGCAAATTTTGTTTACTATTCACAATATATTTTTTTAAACCAAAGTCATTTACATAATTAATCTTATTTCCGGAGGATGTAGAGCTGATTTATTTATTTGATCTTACTGTATAAAGTTTGATAATGTCTTAATAACCTCTATTCCAATATAAAGACCAAGGGCCAATAATATCCATGCAGTCACAATAGTACATTTCCTCCTGATAAAGAGGAGTTTCTCCTTGACACTGTTTCTTGTTGGGGGTCAGGCCCTGGGATCCATCAACACAAACGACTGCATTAGTATATGCAGAGTTTGTGTTGATGTTTCACTTTTAGCAACTTCAAAGCTCTTGTTAAAGCAACTATTTCTGCCAGTTGCGCTGAGGATGGTTGTGAGAAGTTTTCAGCTTCCACAGTGACACACTGTATTAGGAGACACAGGACAGTTTTGTTTGAAATAGAAGCACTGTGGTAAATTCCTTCACCTATCGGTCAGGTTACGGTACTGCAGCAATACCAGCTGCCAGTTCTTCGCACGGAGCCTAAAAAGGTGTCCATTTTCTCCCTGTGGTGCCGCCAATGCTGAGCTTAATACAGGTCTACATATGATGGCCGAACATTGAATACACAATCACATTAATTATTTCTGTATTTAAAAGAATATCTTCTTTTGAATAGGAACGTTTAGCAGGATTCCCGGCTCTTCAAAGAATCTTCAAAGAACATAAAAGGGCAGAGTCTGTATGGCCTTTGTCAATGCACCTTTTGAAAGGTTAACGATCAAAGTAAATTTGTTTAATGAGGGTCAGAGCCTTGGCCTATGTAAAGTAGCAAAGCTCCAGAGGTAAACATTTCAACATTAGTTAAACAAAATCAACTAAGAGACAAACAAAAGAAACAAGCTCCAACATGGTTCAAGTCAACGTTGAAGTAAAGGGGCTGAACGGCGCCTTCTACGAGGTGAGGCGCTGCTAAATTTAGAGATGATCTCAGCAAAAGCACCTGTGTACTTAATATTCACTAGCTCAAAGCTGGGATTTCACACATTTGTTAGTTCAATACTCAGTTGTTAAGAATTTTAAACTTATTTAACCACGATGTGTTTGAATGTTGTAAATACCGTTCTTTCTCTTTAGGCCCAAATCAAGTCCATTTCTGGAAAGCTTCTGGCAGTAGTTTATGAAAACAAGTAAGTTTAATGCTTTTTCTTGAAACATTTTAAACTTCTGGAGTGTATTGATGTATTATTAGTTTTGATTATGAACATATATTATCTATAGTCCACAGGAGGAAGTTGTGGTGTGTTGTGACTCTGTGCGGCGGCTGCCTCCTCCAAATTTCTCCTGTAACGTGGCTGTTGGAGATGAGGTGGAGGTGAGAACTACCAGTATAACTTATGATTCAATTAACTCAGGTCTGGTAGTTGTAGTTTACCAGTTCTTATGTCCATTGTCTCACAGGTTTTCTCCAGGCTTAGTGTTCAGGAACCATTTGGCTGGTGGCAGGCACAGATCAAAATGATTATAGGAGAGGTAATTCAGATGTTGCTGCAGAATCAGAAGCCCTCACTCAGAAGCTGGAGTGGATTATTTAAAAAAAAAAAAAGCACAACAAATAATTCAGCTTGACTGATAATTATTCATTTTCAGAGGGATGGTAATAAAAAAGCTTCCTTTCTTACACTTTTCACAGTGGTATCTGATTGAATACATGGATGGATTCCAGGAGTTTGTCAAATCAGGGTCCATCAGGAATCAGAATAAGAACACTTTCTGCACCGTAGAAATGCTTGTGCAGATCTTCTGGTTAGAAGAGCCAAGAGTCAGACTGCAGGTGAGCGCTCAGAGCGTACGCTCCACATAGGTCTCACGAAGAACTGCACAAGCAGATGTGAAAGTGCTGGCTTTGACAGCTGTCAAACACATGTGATCCATGTCTTCCTCTGCCTGGCCATGTAGGAGGAGCAGTGCCACGCACAAGCAGAGACCAAGGATCAGGGCTGTTGGACTGAAGCCGATGACGGTCACCCAACTGAATATGCTGGTTCTAGCGAACAAAGGGCCCACGCGACAGAAGACAAGAGCTTGCAACACCAGAACTGTCCGAGCAGTGAGACCAACAGCGGCCAGCCACCAGACTCTGGTGAGAAGAAATTAACCCATAATTCACATGTGAAAGCAATAAATTAGATGGTGATGATCATGAGGATGGTGTTTCTGAACAGGGGAACACACTGAAGAATTGTGGCAAACCGACGAAGACCAGCCGGTCTGGACTCTGGAATGTAAGTATCTGGCTTTTTTGTGAAATGAATGCGAGTCCCAGGAAGGGAGAAACTTCTGAACACTAACAGACTTTTATAATATGTGTTCTAGTGGAGCCCAAGCCTCCAAAGGTCAAAAAACCCGCCCGTCGTCGTCGTCGCAACTGCCAGCGTCAACTGCGTGAATACACCATGGATGACGAGTACGACGACGAAGAAATAAGGATGACCCCACAGGGACTCTGCCTGTTCCGATTGTTTGGCAGCCGATGGGTGGCAATGGCCTAATCAGTTTTTCTTTTTTGAATTACTTCATTTTAAATGATCCATTTTTTTTTCCTGAACTTCAGGAATATTTGTTGTATTTGTGAATAAAATCTGAATTTGCTCCTGTGTTTTGTGATGATTTGAGTCACATGGTGAAATTCAAATGCAATAAAAGCCAAACCTTAATTCATTTAACCCCAATCCTAAGATCCCGAACATTATATTCTTATTATATTAAAGATAAAGCGCAGCTAACTATTAACAGTGAAAATATCGGCAGAGATTTGAAAAGTAATGTCATATAAAGTAGATCAATTATTTTTATACATGGATAGGAGCAAATTTGTGGATACTGGCTGCAGTACGTACTTCCTTTGGCCAACGAGTAGCGTCATTTCGCTAACTCCCTTTTTACCTTCTTGACAGCTATATTTAAGGCGCACATTTTAATCATTGTTTCCTTTATAGACAGTCACTGTTGGGGGTTTCAGGTTAAAAAAGACCTGCCCAGTTGAAGTGAGCCATTTGGATCATTTAGTTCTAACCGTGTGAAATGTGCTAGACATGGTCAACTTCTACATCACGACCCTCGGCATGCAGGTCATCACTTTCAAGGTACGGTACACTATATTTCCAAAGGTATTTGGCCACCTGCCTTGACTCACATATGAACTTAAGTGCCACCCCATTCCTAACCCATAGGGTTCAATATGATGGCGGCCCACCTTTTGCAGCTATTACAGCTTCAACTCTTCTGGGAAGGCTGTCCACAAGGCTGCGGAGTGTGCTTATAGGAATTTTCGACCATTCTTCCAAAAGTGTTCCAAACTGTTCCCACAAGTTTGGGGGCATGAAATTGTCCAGAATGTTTTCGTATCCTGGAGCATTCAAAGTTCCTTTCACTGGAACTAAGGGGCCAAGCCCAACTCCTGAAAAACAACCCCACACCATAATTTCTCCTCCACCAAATTTCACACTCGGCACAACGCAGTCCGAAATGTACCGTTCTCCTGGCAACCTCCAAACCCAGACTCGTCCATCAGATTGCCAGATGGAAAAGCGTGATTCATCGCTCCAGAGAACGTGTCTCCACTGCTGTAGAGTCCAGTGGCGACGTGCTTTACACCACTGCATCAGACGCTTTGCATTGGACTTGATGATGTATGGCTTAGATGCAGCTGCCCAGCCATGCAAACCCATTCCATGAAGCTCTCTGCGTACTGTATGTGGGTTAATTTGAAGGTCACGTGAAGTTTGGAGCTCTGTAGCAACTGACTGTGCAGAAAGTCGGCGACCTCTTTGCACTATGCGCTTCAGCATCCGCTGACCCCTCTCTGTCAGTTTACGTGGCCTACCACTTCGTAGCTGAGTTGCTGTTGTTCCCAAACTCTTCCATTTTCTTATAATAAAGCCGACAGTTGACTTTGGAATATTTAGGAGCAAGGAAATTTCACCGCTGGATTTGTTGCACAGGGGCATCCTATGACAGTTCCACGCTGGAAATCACTGAGCTCCTGAGAATGGCCCATTCTTTCACAATTATTTGTAGAAACAGTCTCCATGCCTAAGGGCTTGATTTTATACACCTATGGCCAGGCCAAGTGATTAGGACACCTGATTCTTATCATTTGGATGGTGGTCAAATACTTTTGGCAATATAGTGTAGCTGTTGTTGCTCAGGTTTACCATTGCAAAGAATACAATGTTTTCACCCGTTGATGTTTTGTAGCAGCAGCCATCTATGAAGTTGATGTACTGAGCTTCTTCCAGCAGTGACGTATGTAAGTCATCTATGACTATGGTTTTAGATACGATTCCACGTATATTTTATCCAATATAATCAAATGTAATTACTAATAACTGTACATGTAATCACCATAACTGAGCTCTATGTAAGCATATGATGATGTGATGTAACCACCATAACTGAGTTCCATATAAGCATATGCTGAAGAGTTTTAAGTGCAGCTCGGACGGAAAAACTTTCCCTGCTTCATCATTTTGAAAGCACAGCTCGTCATGCGGAAGTTTTAAGAGGGCAAACGGGAGCATAAGAGAGCGAAGAGGGGAATAAGAGAGCGAACAGGAGCATAAGGCGTCATCTCAGCTCTTAGAATTTTACAACCTCACACTGAGAGTACCCTGGGGTTGGTGTTGTTCTTCCGCTTTTGCTTTTTTAATAATTCCTAGCATACCCCCCACCTTTGGGTTGATTTAAAACTAGTTTATGGGTGTCAAATAACCCTCAATCAATTTTATATTTAGCAGAATACTCTCTCTTACTACCAATGTACTTCCACTTAACCTTCACTTGGCGGTATTCAATGAGCAGAGTTTAGAAAAGGTTTCTGCTTTGCCTTTTTGCTGTCTTGGCTCCAGTTGGGTGAGAGTCCACCAGATAGAGAAAGTGTGCTGTGGCTGGGTTGATGAGTCTCTCCTGAGGCCATTTTCCACGAGTAGAGTCTTTTTCTGGTTTCTCTACCTCAATGGGTACAATGTACAACTAAAACACACGTCAATAAATGAAAACATTATTTTAATTTATCAACAATGGCCATGAACATATATAATTTCAAATCATAGACATGTACAATACTTGGGAAATACACATGTAATAAATAGCTCCATTTAACTCTTCTATTTAAGCCCCCCACACTGGGTTACTCTCAGTATGAGGTTGTATAATTCAAGTAACGTAGTCATTTTAAATAAAGTATAATTTTAGTGTCCATATTGAATTGTTCCAATTTCTAAGTTAACATCAGAGCATTATCAAGTTTCTTAAAGACTCGCACATAGTAGCTATTTTAAATGTTAATTACGTCCAGTGAGGAACAATAATTATCGTCATAATGATCATTATTTCAAATTTCTTGTTATCTTAGGGATTCGTTTGTAGTGACGGAGATGTAGTGAGGTAAATGACAAAGAAATGTAAGTAATAATATTATACGGAAAATGTATCTGTAGAAACTCTTGTTCCACGGCGCATAAAGGAGGTGGCCAGTCTCAAACTTCAGAATTTTCCTGGTTCGGCCCCCGAGACAGCAGGAAGAACGTAACCAGGAAGAAGGCGGAGTCAGACTCAAACCTCGCGGGAAGTTTCTGATTCAAATTGCGGCGGCGGACTGGTTTATTATCTGAAGGTGATTGAATATTGGTTTATTTGTTGCTCTTTTTTGTGGCGTTTTCAACTATGGCCTGGCTTAACAATGCGTTAAGTTTCTTAATTAGCCTCCTCCCTCGGAGCAGATTTTGGCAGAACTAAGTTTGTCAAACCACCGCTGTCGTCGAAATTACGTTTAGGCTAAAGTTGCTAAAACACTATTGTACGAATGATAAAATCCCAGCCAGGCCAACGACATTGTTGAGACGCTGAACAAAAACATCAGTTTTGTTTTCTAGATGGCAGAAGAGCAGCTGCAGCGGTTGAGGGCACAGCTCAAAGAGAGGGAGGAGCAGGTCCATAAGGCTGCCCAAGCAGGTTTAGATCTGCTAAACCAGCAGGTGGAACTACAGGACAAGCTAGAAGAACAAAGGGTGGAGATGACCAGTGCACTAGAGGTAGAAATACTGTCCTAGAAAAACAAACAACAAAATAAATATTGGAATGTATGCCTTATTCATTATGTCATCTGTGTTTAAGGCTCTAGAACAAGAAAAGTATTCCTTGCAAAAGGAACTGGAGTTAAAGACTCGAATGTTGCAGTCTCTAGAGTCAGACTTTGATTATATGAAGAAGCAGCAGATGCAGGATGCTCAAGAACGACAGCAGCATCGAGAGCAGCTCCACAGCACAGCGCTCAGTGAGCTCAACAACCAGGTTGAACACCATATCCTCAGCACATATCTCTCAAAAATTCCAATCTTATTGTAGACAGTTAATATATATATTTTTTCTATGATATCATGCTTTGTAACCTTTCAAATACTTTGTTATAAAAAGTAAAATGCCCTCATTTTCTATTCCTCTGCCATTACTGAGAACAACAGAAACTGAATATAATCTTGTTGTAAAATAAATATTGATAAATGCAGTCAGTAACCTGGCGATGATTGAATTGTCCTGCACGTTTAAGATTTTGAGGCTGCAGTCGTCTCTGGAGGAATCCAAGCTGAATGAGAAACAGCTAAAACACAAGCTTAAAACTCAGACAGAAACACTAAATAACAAGTTGGAAGAGCTTCGTGCTCTGAATGAACGAACTGGGAGCTCCATGACGTCTGAGATGATGGAGGTGCAAATAAAAATCATCGACCTGGAAAATGCCAAGGTGGGCAGAAGAAATAGTTTTTAAAGTAATTTATTTTTTTAGAAATAATGTACAAAATAGTCACTTGTGATTTTGATCTATCTAGGTGGAGTTGGAACAGAAACTACAGGAATGTCAATACAGTGAGCAGCAGCTGGAACAGACCAAGAGCAACCTCCAGCTGTGCCTGGAACACATCACTGAAGAAAAGGAGAAGAGGGAGAAAGAGGCTGTGTCCTGGTTCAATGCCTTCGAGGTAGCACAGCATCCATTTAAACTGGACTAAGGATATTCTGTACATCCAGTGTTTTTTATTGTGAGCTACAATTTAAGTGAGTTGTGTGCATGGTTTCCTGTCAATATGCATTCCCATTAAATTAGTACAGCTATTAATCCATAGAGTGAACTATGTCATGTCACATTGTTGGCACCATTGTTGGCACACAGAAAAGGCAATCCTCATTTGCTTTATGTTGGCAATCACTGAAGAGGTGGCATGTACTGTAGCTATAGATGGTGAAAGAGTTCAGATATTAACTTTGTGCACAAATTTTTCCAAACACGTAAGTACACCTTCCTTTACAGAAATCTCGGGAGGCAAACCGGGACCTTCAAATCCAGTTAGACCAGGTATTGCAGCAGGCCCAAGACCCCAACAGCAAAGGGAACTCCTTATTTGCAGAGGTAATCTCCCTACACACAAACATACCGGTATATAAATATACAGTACATACGTACATATAAAGGAAAATGTCTTGCCATTGAAGATTCAATGAATAAATTAAATGAATGTTTAAAAGTCATGTCTGTGTAGATTCTCAATCATCCAGGTCATTGTATCCAAGGTAGTTTTCTATGTCAACTGGACTGGGTTTCTTCTCTTGAAGACGTTTCACCTTCTTTCCAGAAGGCTTCTTCAGTTCTGAAATCGCTGGGGAGAGAGCTTGAAAATATAGCCCCTGTGGACCATTTGCATGCTAATGATCTGGGTGGTCACCTGAGAGTCGTTAGCAGGGTCGTTGGTCGGGTCGTTCACCTAGTTTCTGTTGAGGTGTCTCCCCTTTGTCTGCTGGATCACATGGTGGTGAGTCACTGGGTCTCCTGGAATGGTGTAAACATTTGGTTTGTTGTTGGGAGGAGTGGAGGACTGCATTGTATGTGGGTGATAGGAAGTGCCTCAGGCCACCACCTCTGTTTAAGGATGGTTTTTCCAATTTGACATGGATAGCTTCCTTGACACCCCTCTCAAACCAGCGGTCTTCTCTGGCCAGTATCCGTACTTGGCTGTCCTCGAAGGAGTGCCCACTCTCCTTTAGGTGTAAGTGGACTGCTGAGTCCTGACCTGAAGAGGTGGCGCGTCTGTGTTGTGCCATTCTTCTGTGGAGAGGTTGTTTGGTTTCCCCAATGTACAGTTCCTTGCATTTCTCCTGGCACTGTACAGCATAAACAACATTACTTTGTTTTGGTCTTGGTGTCTTGTCCTTTGGGTGGACTAACCTCTGTCTGAGAGTGTTCCTGGGTTTGAACTGAACCGGTATGTCGTGTTTCTGGAGGATCCTCCTAAACTTCTCAGAGACCCCGGACAGGTAGGGGATGGAAACGCTGGGACGTTTGTTTCTCTCCTCCTCTCCTTTGCTGGGGTCTCGCTTTCTTGAGGTTTTGGTGAAGGCCCAGTCTGGGTAACTGCATGTTTTGAGAGCTGTCTTAATGTGGTCCTGTTCCTTCTTTCTGCCTTGGGATGTGGTGGGTATTTCTCTGGCCCGGTGTTGGAGAGTTCTGATCAAACCCAGTCCAGTTGACACAGAAAACTACCTTGGTTTAAAAGTCATAGTTTTGTTTTTTTTTACTTTACAGTTGGAGGACAAGCGGGCAGAAATGGAGAGACAATTCATTAGTATGAAGGTCCAGTATCAATCACTGCAGAAGCAGCAAGATTTCAGCAAGCAGCAACTACAACGCATGAAGGTACTGTGTTTGAAGGGAAATATCATGCTTCTCCTGTTCAAATGAAGATGAATTGAATTCAATTGCATGTGGATGGCTGGGCGCAGGTCCAGATAGCCACTCTGATGCAGCTCCAGGGATCCAGGGCTGATTCTGCACAGGTGGAAAGACTCCAGTCCATGCTGTCGGAGAAAAATGGAGAAATTCAAAATCTAATGGTCAAACTGCAGAGACTAGAGAAAGTGGAGGTAAGGGCCCGTTTTAATAGTGAAAAATTAGAAAATAAAAACCATTCAGATTGGACAGTTTCTGTAAAGAAAACAAATTAAATTAGTTTGTGTCTCTGTTTATAGCTGACTTTAAAGGTTCAGTCTGCCAAACCTACACCAGAAACTGGTGATGGCCTTGATTACACTTACTACACTGACCTGCTCAAAATGAAGCTGGATAATGCTGTGTGAGTCAAAATGCAGCACTGTGCACTCATTCAATGTGTTATATGGAAGTTGTTTGTCAAGTAAAAGTGTTCCAACATTAGCTTCTATTATTAATCACCATTACGTGCTGGGTTACTTTTATTAAAAATCTGCATATTCTGTGTCTGTCTCTCAGCAAGGATACAGAGCGTTTAGGAGATGAACTTTCATTACAGAGGATGAAATCGTTATCAGAAAGCCAAAGAGCTTTGGAACTTGAGAGAAAACTCTTCTCATCAGAACGGCTGCTCCAACAGGTGACATAAGAGCATGCTTCATGTACAGTGGGCCAATTTCTAAAAAGACTAATATTTAATATTTCTTTAATTAAAATATATTACTGTGTGTCTAACATGTATTCATATATTTGTACATTTTGGAATACTGCAGGCTCAAAGTGATAAGATGAAACTGCAGTTACGTGTAGAGGAGCTCCAGCACAAATATGAGCCAAAAGGTAACAATGCTACTAATGAAGGACTTAGCAACATGATATAACGCTGATCTAGCTGCTGCTATCAATTTTTACATTTAGAGTCCAAAAGGAATCTGACTCAGAAGAGAAAAAAAGTGAAGCTCCCTGTTGATGTTGCGCCATCTTCCAAGGAGCCGCTTAAGAGGTTTGAGCAGGTTCTTTCTGTGGAGATGGAGGAAACAAATACAAAGACTACGGACACGGAGGTGCAATGTGTTCCGAAGACTGAAATACTGAGCTCCACCCAAGGTGTGACTCCGCTGTGTGAAATCCTCTTCCATTATCCATTATAGCAGCAAGGCCACTACAAAATATTCATATAATATATAATGTGGTCAGTTTCTCTTCCAGTTTCTGAATCTGGCTTACGTCCTTCCAAGTGCGTAAAGACCAATACAGATGTGCCTGTTGAGATTCCCAATCCCAGGTTAGTATCGAAAATAGCAAGTTGACATGGGACGATGTGACACTCTGAAAGGGTTGTTGTGGCATTTTGTCCCAGGCTGAGCGCAGGGTCATTAGATTGTGATGTTAAAAAATCAGACCAATGTTGCCACAAGAGGAGAAGTTATCCGAAAGGTTTATCTGCAAGGTGCAATATAGTATTAGCTTAAGTCTTTTTCCCCACAAAAAAGCAATATTTGTCTTGTTTGAATTTTCTCCATAAGTTACATGCAAAGGAGGAAAAGTTCGGACATGATTTTACTTGGTCTAAATTTTTTTTTATCATCACAAACTAGAATTTTTATATGCACTGTACAAAATGTAATCTTCACAATCAACAAGACTTTGGAGACATGTATCCTTAGTATATGAATATAACAATTGTTCTGCTCATCCTGCCTCAGGTCTCCTGTAAATGACTGTAAAGAGAAGCAAGAAAGGAAGGAAAAAGTGGAGATGATCCATGTGGGCTCAGTCAGCACTATGGAGAACGAGTGTGCTCAGCAGTAATGCTCTTCCTGATATTGGCTGATCCATTTGGAGTTTTCTGGTTTATATAAATTTAAGGTGACTTTAGCTGACATTTTTCCGTCAAACCTGTTAAATGATGGGTATATTAAAATGTTTTGAAATATTTTGCATCCTTGCTTTTTATTTCAAATCAGGACCCATGTTTTCAAACCATTATTATGGATGTTTGAGTGTATGGGTATTTTGTACTGCCCGAAACAAGACAAAATGACAAATTCATGTCGTTTTTCATTAGAGTTGTCGGCATTAAAGCTCTCAGGGCTGGAGGGGCTGCTCTCAATAACACAGTGAACATTCCTGCTATCAATGCTGACGTAGAGTTGTTGATGTGAACTAGTGCTCCAGATGCAATGAAACCATTGGAAGTGATAAACAACAGTGGTAAGGGACCTGATTCTGTCTTGTAAAGCACCATTGAGAGGTATCACAAAATTAAGAGTAGTATTTGGAGAAGGTGCAGCAACCTCACAGCACAGGCTACTGGTCGATAGGGCAATTGCCCAGGACTGTAGGACACGGCACTGTCATGGATACTGGAGGCCAACTCAAAGCCAATCACGCCGATGAGCATTAGATGTGGCATACATGCCGTTCTGCATATGCCTAAACCCCCTCAGCCAGATCATCACAAAGAGTGGCTATGGGTACCAGTTCTGAAGTGGAACAATCATCAGCCACCTCCTCTACATGGATGACATCAAGCTGTATGCCAAGAACAAGTGTGACATTGACTCCCTGATTCACCTCACTATATACTTGTATACTTCACTCTCTCTCTCTCTCTATATATAAAATCACTTCCATTTAAATTAAACTCCTGTTTTGTCATGGGGTTAAATTGGCATGTATGCGTTTGTAAGTGGGATATTCTGGACTTGCTAGGTGTCAAGTGAATCTCTGAATCTCCTTTCCTTTATTGGGGATGCTTATTTAGCTGATTGTGCACATATTGTAAAGTCAGGCCAGTGCCTGACATTTTTTTTAACTGCCCAGGATTTTGTTTATTTATAGTGGGTGAATGTAGCAGGGTTGATTCAGACATATATGTATACTTAGACATATTTGTTTCCATTTGTGTCATCACCTGACAACGGTAAGAATTCCCTCCTCAAGCGGAACTTCACTGTTACATTGCTCTTTTGCTAAGATACCTATTTTCAGTTATAAAGACTCAGGACATTAACTGACTAAGGTTAGAATTTTGTTGCGAATGAAGAATGGGTTTTACATTTCCTTGGCTATAGTCAATATTTTTTTATAAGTCTGCTGGGTTTATCATGCCTGTCGTATATATTCTTATGCGACTTCCGGGATTATCGTCCCAGCCAATCGTTTTACGAAAATACTATGAATATTTATGATTTTAGGAGAATCACATGGCGTTTTTATTTAATATTTATGAGATCCCCGGACCTCGCCGAGCCAATCGATGACGATTTTCACGATATTTATTAGATCCGTTGACGTCATCATTGGAAATAACAAATCACTTCCGGGTTATGATTGGTCACTGATTTACGTAGAATAACGAGATATTAGAAAATGATGACGCAAAAGAAGATAACCGCGGCATGTTGGTGTCAAACTGAATAACATGTGAGTTGATACGTTTGGTAAATTGATTGTTTAAAAGCACAAATCAATTTTTGATGTATAATCACATTCGGTTAGCCGGTTTAAATTTTTATTTTGTGCGTGACAAGTCATCTTTATGAATAGATGTTTTGAACCAATTGCACCAATTGGGTTTAAACATCTTTGACAATAGTTTAAGAAGCTTGTAAAGATAAACAGGAAGTTGATTGGTGGAGAACAGCACAGCGAGACGCACGTCTTCGTTTGTCGGTAGACAACTTCTAATCTTATTTTATTAACGCAGTGGAGTTAGTTGTCTGCTGGACAGACGTTCCCTATGGGCAAACCTCCTGTTCGCTCCGGTTGCAATGCGGCTCCGAGCCAGAGTTCCAACATTCACCCGTATTGCAGACTGTCCTGTAAACGCACGGAGACAGAAGACGACTGCAGTTCTTAAACTGAAAATGTGGGATGATTGAAAACATTATGCATTATATTTCTGTCTTTCAGTCACGATGACGAAGCTAATATTCAGCTGTATAAACCTGACCGTTCTTCTGCTGCTGCACTACTGTGAGAGCAATGTAGAACAGGTCTGTCCTGCTGTACTCTGTGTCAAACACTCATCATTCTTATTCTTCTTGTTATTAGTGGTAGTAGTAGTACTACTACGACTATTACAAGTAGTCATACTATATGCTAATAATAATAAGAATGGAGGAAAATATGACTATATTTTGTGTGTTTCAGAGGGCCTCAGCCACCAAAAGTCCACTGACCTCATTAGTAGTGGTGGAGAATGTAGATGGTGTCGAAGCAGGCAGTGATGAACAAGAACAATCCAGTGTTCCTGATAGTGAAGGACATTTAGAAGTGGTCCAACCAAGTGATGTTTGGCAAACACTTAAACCAGGTAATGCTGTTTTCATGTGTCGCACTTTATTTGATAAAGTCAGGTCAACTGGTTGATTTTTCTACTTTATTTCTGTGTGTGTGTGTGTGCGTGTGTGTGTGTGTGCGTGTGTGTGTGTGTGTGTGTGTGTGTGCACGCATCTCTCTCTCTGATATATAGGCCAGGCAGTGCCAGCAGGTTCCCATGTTAAGCTGAATCTGCAGACTGGTCAGCAGGAGGTGAGACTGGGAGAAGAGCAGCTGAAATACTGGACACAAGATCACAGGTCTGTGTTCAGAGTAACCGATTAATACAGATTAATAATAAATGTAATAAAATTGTAGTAAAAGGATTTGTTTGCAGGGAAAGAGAGAAGACATATGTATTTAGTCCCAATGAACTGAAAAGAGCAATGAAGAAAATAAAAGAGGACATGAAGATGGCCGACAAAGATACAGAGAAACGGGTGAGTTGAACTTTTTATCTTTTATGTGTTTTGGTGTGTAGAAGGTTGATTGTTAGTATAACTTAAAAAAAAAACAGAATTTTGTCTGTATGATTTTTTTTTTTTTTTTTACATCACTGTAAATGGTCTGAGATTTTAAAGAGAACCCAGACTATGAAGACATTTAAGCTTTTTTAGATTGCTTTTCAGGGCATAATTCATAAATGATTATTAAAAACTGTCAAAGTGACCTGGTTTAAAATAATTAACTGTCCATGACCATGAAAGGATTAGAAACGAATGACACACATGGCTCAAGCTGACCCAGGTCACAAAACCTGTTCTCAAACTCTTGTCCAAGTCTTTCTATGACCTGAGAGTACTTTTCTGCAACTCTGTCAAAAACCTCAGATGCAGAAGCATTGTCTTTCAGCACCATCTGCAGAGGGAAAGTGCGGCACCTTTTTTCTCTTTAAATGCACAGAGAAAAAGCTCATCTTGGCTTTAGAAACATTTAAAGCACTTACTATATCAACAACAGTCTTACCTTTGAGTTGCAACTGACAGTTCAAACTGCTGCCATCCACCAACTCGTCACACTGGATGCTGAACCACCTGCACCTCGCCAGATCACGGTCCAGCTGGTCAGCCCGTTTCCAAGCTATAGGAGAGGAGGAAAATGCATGCAGATCTAGTTGTCAAAAAGTGCATTTATCTGTTCTCAGCACTTCAGCACATTTTTTGATCAAACACAGCTAAGAACCAAATTGCAGAGATATAATTTTTTTTGTAAAATTAACAATAATCAATAACAATAATGTTGCTGTTAAACTTTAAAGATGTTCTTGTCCAGCCCTCTGGTGCAGATATAAGCTCTATTATCTTCATATCTTTGTATGAAAAATCTATCTATCTATGTATGAAAAAAAAGTTACTCTGACCATATGCACTGTCCAAACTGTGTCATGTATGAAACTGAGCACGTAAGGAAGAATTAAGTAAAAATCTTTAGATATGGCTGTCACCGATGTGAGCCAGAGAATCAGTCAACCGCACCTCCTAGAAAAAAACAGAAAAGTAGTGAATCAAAAACTCACAAAAAGCAGAAAACAACTGAACCACAACAAGTCCTCCTTCTTGCAAATGGCTTTATAATAGGACATCTTAAACAGGCATTTTATTCTGGGACTAAGCTTGAGCCTTGTCTGTGAAACCTTGAGCATTAGATGACAGTTGATTCATAATTTGAATCATCTGTTTGCTACTCACGTTAATTACAGAACGTTAATTACACAAGTACTGAAACACGTGGGAACTGCAACCTGATCACAGCATGGGGTCAAATGATTCTTATGTGGTGTTTTTACTGTGCACTTTCTTCCTGCTTGTAAATGAAGCTTCCTGTGTTGCTTTTGCATTGCAGGGTAGCATGACTACGAAATTTCATTCATTGGAAGAGTTAAAGAAAGACATCGCTCAGCTGGATCTATTGGTGGAGACAGATTTTCAGGTACAGTAGACTATCATAGCCAGTGGTGGCCCTGGCTAGTTTTACACCCTGGCTCGTGTTACTAATTCCCTCAACCCAATTCAGTACATCTATGTTCAGCATTCATTTAATCTGTTCACTGAAATGCTTAGATAATAAAACGCCTGCTGGAGCAGCTGAACAGCAGTCTGTCAACTACAGAGCAGAAGCTCCACATCCTGCATGAGCTTGAGTACCTGGTCCATCAAGTAAAGTAACACAATTACAGCTAAGTCATATTAGTCTTCATGGGTGTGTCTGACTCTTATTTGTGTGTGTTAGGTGGACAATGGTCAGACCTTGTGTACATTGGGAGGTTTCCAGTTAATTCTAAAGTGTCTGAACAGCTCTGATGTCAAACTACAGGAAAGTTCTGCATCTGTCTTGGGATCTGCCTTAGCCAGGTAAACTATGAATGGATCATTTAATGATAAACTTATGCAGTTAATATCAGCCTAATTGTGTTACCCATCCATAGTAATATTGACAATTGCTTATTTTTATGAAGTAAGTATTATGCAATCATTTAACCATGTGGTTGTTTATTGAATTGTTTTGTTTACTGCTAACAGTCACTTTTAGGGATGTTTTGGACATTCAATTTATAATTACAAAAGTTGAATTTTTGACCATTTGCTGAACTTTTTTCTGTTTTTAATTATTTTATGTCAGGGTTTTGTCAGCCTATTTTCTTTTAGTTTAAGTACCTCTACTTAGATGTCAAGTCCCTCTGTAACCAGTAACAGCTTAAGGTGTGTTTCCATTGCAGGAACTTTAGGGTAATTTTATGGGGTCATTGGTGTGTGTCTCCACTGTAGCAGCCTTCTCCCAACGGCCATTTACAAGAACTTTTATGGGGCCTAACCAAGTCCCTGCTCCATCATAGGAGCGATAATTGTCCTTGCAAAACACCTGGGGGGACTTGAGGTATACTCAGAACTGAGTGGCTAAATCCAGAGCAAGATTTGACTTGGAACCCAGGAGAAGAAGGGCATTAGTCTAGCAGACACCTCATTCATAGGATTTACCACGATTTACATAAACACTCAGGCCAGAAACATGGCAATCCCTTGTACTGTTTTGTATTTAATAAGTATCACAATGCAACATGTGTGCTAATAGTTATTAACACATTGCTGTGTACACAATTACAACAATTACAAGTCAAAATCAGTATGCCTCGATTGAAACTCGTGAGGTCATTGAGGGGTCCTACCCCGCAGTGGAGACATGACTATTGAGAGGGCCAAGTGAGAATAACAGTATGGCACTTCCTATAAAGTTCCTACCCACAGTATTTACCAGGAACTTCCACAGTGGGAATGTGCCTCATGTTTCTCTTTTGCAGTAACCCTGTGGTTCAGGTGAGGGCTGTGGAGAGTGGAGCTTTGCAGACATTGTTAACTCTGCTGGCCACTACCCACCCACAGCAAGTTAAAAAGAAGGTAAGTAAACCTGTACACAGTTGAAGTTAAAAGTAAACACTAACTTTTTCTTTGTCTTTTCATGTTTCAGGTTCTTTTTGCTTTAGCATCTCTGCTACGTCATTTCCCGTATGCACAGAGTCATTTCCTGTCACATGGAGGGCTTCAAGTCCTATCAGAATTATTTAGGGCAGATGAAGGTGGAGTTCTGCGTACACGCATTGTCACTATGTTGTATGACATGATAAGTGAAAAGGTACAAAAAAACACCCGCCAGTCTATCCATGTTATGTTATGTTTGAAGTAACATTCAATTTTTAGTGCTTCCATTAAGATCTGACGTTGATGTAACATGCATGCATTTAAACAAGTTGTTTAGATGGTACTGCTACAGGCCTAAATGGATTAAAATGGCCCACTTTTACAGTTGTGAAGTGTTTTTAAGGAAATATGCCATTCAGTACAGTATATACAGTATTCTCATTGGGTAGAAACTAGTAGTTGTGTTTTCTGTGGGGATGGAGGTATAAGGCCACACTGCTTAACCATGTTTTCCATATTTGTATCAGGCATTTTTAGGGATGTTTGACCAGCTTAATAAAAGCTAGATGTAATAATGTTTTTTTTGTAATGTTCTGGACCTTTACCTACCTGAACATGTTAAACAACATGACAGTGATTGTCCTGCATCTCCAGGAACTGATTTCCCAGGCTGAACAGAAAACTGTGCATGACCCGTCTCATGACAAACTTGTCCGTCAGTATGCTGAGGTGTCCTTAAAGGGAGATCTGCTGGAAAATGGCTGGTGCAGTTTGGTCCCACAGCAACTAAAGTCTTCTGAACATGACTACAGAGAGAAGGTGCTTATTTGAAGCCATTAACTTGTAGGAAATTCACAGTAATTGAGTGAACCAGCACTGTGTCACTTTTTTGCAGACTCTGCGGGCTTTGTTAGTGATGGCTCCTGTATGCTTGGACCAGTACCGGTCTGATGACTTTCTGCTGGAGTCCCTGATATCTCTTGGAGACCATTACCATGGAATGGTGCAGGCAGAAAGGATAATGGGAGAAGATGATGGCTATTTCTCAGAGATTGTTGAACTTATAGATGCCCTAGAAGTCCAAATAAAGCGATGAAGAGGGCGGTAGAGTAACATATTTATGGGTACAGAAACAGAGATGAGCACACAGCATCACTTCATGTGAAAATTAAAGATCTATTTTGAAGCACATTACCTTCTGCATAAGGATTGGGGCACACTGCTGCATGTGAATATCCAGGAACATCTGAACCTAATGAGTTCTTGAGGTCAATATATATTTAAAAATTACATTTTTGGCCTTACCCAAAAGAAAAACATTTGTATTTACATAATTGTGTTTTTTATACGACTGATGACTGAAGTATTTACTCTCTGTGGATGAGTTCTGCATGGGGAACAATATGTAAGGTCTTGACGTGGATGCTAACAGGACTTTTTTGATGCATGGTGGCGCCAACTGTAAGAGTCCCTGTGGTTTCAGCATTTATTTTAATTGGTGTTACAATTGTTCAATTTTAGACTAAATTGTCCACGGAACATGACTCCAGAAGTTATTGTGCAACCTACCTGCACACCTTCAATTAAAGTTGGGAATGTTAGCAGTTATTTTCAAGGTCCACCATTTGTGGACTATTATCCAATCACTAGAATGACTGATTTGAGCTTCTTTTGAGAACTTATAAAATCCCTAACCAGACTCATAAGCTGTAACCATCTTCTTTCTGATGTCTTCAGTTGCTCTTTCAATCTCAACATGGTCAACTCTCAACAGTCAGGAGCACACCAAAGTAAAAGCCTGAAGTATAAAGAAGACAGTCCTAATTTAAAAGTTGTGTCCTAATTGTGAGAACCAGATGTGATGCATCTGCGTGGGATTTTAGCCATTTTTAATAAAAAAAAGAAAAATGTTTACGTACATACATGCGTATAACGGCACAAATAACGACAGGGTATACATTGCTGCAACACTGCCACCTACTGACAATTCTTAAAATCTGCACATGTGCCAAAATAAAAGCAGGACATTAAACACACCCTATAACTGCGATCTAATAATTTACCATTTTATTATTTATTATGGCATTATTGTGAGCTGGAGATGAATGTAAAACAAATGTCTGCTCCTGCTGACCAATTAAGTCCAATGAATCTAACCCCCAACACATGTGGAAGCATATCACCAACAAGCGTCCAAAGCATAACTTTAATCTAACAACTTAACCTAAAAACCAAAAATCAATACTATTTAATTTTTTCACCTGTACTTAGACAAATCCTGCTATGCCTCAAGTTAAAACTTCGAATTGAGACTGGTGGGAAGGAGCAAACTCGCATGACTTGCATATATTCTTAATGATACGATGGGATATTTTTGTTTGTTTTGCTAGCGAACTAAGTCGTTATTTCGACTAAGTATCTTATTATTTTAAATGACATCATAACACCCCCCACCCCCCGGCGCCTTTTTTTGCGTATACGTGGCATTATCGGCTTTCTCTTGAATTTCTTTGGTTCAGTAATTCTGAATTTGTTCATGGAATATTAATCTCAACAATTAATATGTATACCAAAGTGAAAAATATGGGAACGATTAGAACATTATGGGAATTTTTTTTTTTTTTAGATTTTGGGAAGCTTCAGTTTTCACTCAACGATCCCAAGACGTTCTTTACTGAAATTCAGAAAATCCTGATGTAGCATTTCAAGACAAACCTTATTCAAAAATGTATATTGTACGGTATAATGTATCTGTAATTTGTATTTATTTTTGTCTTAGATTTTTCAGTAACGACTGAAAGAAAATGGGATGTGTGATTTTTAAATTATTTGAATTTGGAATTCATCAGTGCTTCATTCTGAAAACCTAAACCGGGAAAACTATCAGACACCGGAAATAAATGTTAGTCACTGTCAGGAAGCCATGATTGCAGGCTCATTTGTAAACAAAACGAAGGTTTTAGCTCAAATTAAGGACATTTTTGTTAAAAAGTACTTCTGGCTTGGCTTGGACAGTCGGAGTTACTAGGCGGATGGTTTATTATTCCAGCAGTTCAATTAGTGCTAAGCTATTAGCAGGTAACTAACCGGTCAAAGAGACGTGTTTACGTTTGTTAGCATTGTTACCTTTATAGCTGTGTAGTTTTATAACGTTCCAACAAGCACAACATGTTAGTACTGACAAAGATTTTTAATCTTCCATCGCCCGTATTTAATGAACATAAAGCATGATAAAATAACGTTGAAATCTGTAGCATTTGTTATCTTGTCTTCTTAACCGCTTTATCCCTTCCGGGGTGACGGGGAGGGTACGAACGGCGACGGTCCTGAATGAGTCGCATTTGTGGGTTCGAAACCTTGCTCGAGGGTACCTCAGCAGTGGTTTGAAGATGTTCTGGCACCTCCCCCTACTACCAGAACATCTTCCACGTTTTGTCAGGCCCAGAGCTTCCCAGCCCAGTTCACAACAGTCTGAGCCAACATTTGTTATATCTCGTGTGTAATTACCATTTCAGGTAATATGTGTAATGTCTCATGTTGACAGGTGTGTGTGACGGCTGATGGATCCATCTCAGCGGGACAGGCTGTCTCAGTTGGTGGAGGAGCTGACTATGTCAGGACAGCTGCAGCTCAACCAGGAGAAGATGAAGGAAATCAAGAAGATTTGCAAGTGTGTCACAGTCTGGCTAGTGATGGTTATTTTCTGACACATCGGTACAAAAAGGCAAAAGCTTTTGTGGACATATTACAAGAAAGACCTAGTCACATTAGGCACACTGGAAAGGAATACAAATACAACCTCAGCTCTATGTTTGACCATATGCCTTGACCGTATGGGTTGAGAAAGAGTGGAAAACATTTCTCTCATCTTATCTTGTCGCTTTATTGTTGTCATGGTCACGGGGAGGGTGCACATTGGATGAGTCGCCAGTTCATCCCAGGCCCCTATGTGTTTAAAGATGATATGTTGATAACTAATATAATAACTGATAATCTTTTTCCTTGCTTACGTTAATATTATTAAGACAACTATAATAATTATTTTTAAAAGAATTTATCGTTGACAGTGCTGCTAGTATTGGAATTCAATTTTAGAAGTAAGGTGTCAATATAATATTTACAACATTCAGATTTTATTGTTTTATGAATTAACTGAAATCAGTTTGAAAATACATTTTTTTCAAATGTTGATTTTGATTTACTGTTCAGTTTATTTCATACAACTTTAGTTTTGAACTGTCAAAAATATGTCATGTTTATGATCATTTTAGATACAATATGTACATAAGATTTTATCATTTGTATTTCCTCACAGAATGTCTAATGACTGCATAGACCATGTGTACCACTTGGTAATGTCCCAACTCAACCAGGACCACTCTGAGATCCGACTCTCAGCTCTCCAGATAACCAATGAGCTTTTCTCCAGATCACATCACTTCAGGACATTAGTGGTGAACAACTTCCAGGTTTGAAATATGTCAAAGCATACTTGCCTATGTCAGTCTTGTTATGAGATTACACATCAGGTACTTTATGAAGAACTGTGAGCTGAAGCATTTGACATGGAGAGTTTGTAAAAAACTATGTTTAGTCACAAGTTTTCAATTTGTCACATCAACATAATTTGAAACCTTCATTTAAGCCTATATTTAAATAAAAAAAAAAAAAGAATGTTCTGTAATAAAATAAAAACGGCACTTCTGTTTTTTCTGCCTTAGGAGGTTTTGGAGTTGACGGTAGAGACGGACTCAGAACAGCCCCTCCCCCCTCCAAAAGAAGTAGCCAGAAAGCTGAGGGCACTGGCTATCCAGACTGTCCAGGCTTGGTACTCTTCGTACGGGGAGGCTTATAAAAAGTTAGCTTTGGGCTATCATTTTCTCAAAAAAGTTAAGAAGGTAAGATGTAAAACATTCTTTCCGAATGAATCACCGGATACACATAGCAACCAGGGATAGGTTGTAATGTTAGTCTGTGGCTGTTGCCAGTCTGGCTCCCTATGGCCTTAAATTGTCATTGAATTTTTTCATCACATCACAAAATCCAACAACTAACCAAAATACCAAAAAACAAAATGTTGCTTTTTAAATAGCATCATATTAGTTTCCAAATGCTTAAGTGCATTACTGTTGCAGTAGTAAATTCTCAAAAGTTAGGCATTCAAAGAGGTTTTTTTTGCAACACTGTTTCTGAGCTTTTTTTAGAGACAGCGATATATACCTGAACTATTCCAGTATAATTCTCAATAAATACTTAAATCAATCTTTATTTATGTAGCCTCTGTTACAATCAAAATTGTTTCAAGGTGCTTTCCAGAATCCCAGGGCCTAACCCCCAACAAGCAACAGTGGCAAGAAAAACAGGAAGAAACCTTGAGCAGGACCAGGCTCATGTAGGGGGACCCTCCTGCTGATGGTCGGCTGGGTAAAGAGAGAGGAGAAGAGAGGGGGAGAGGAGAGGAGAGGAAAGGGAGAGGAGAGGAGAGGAGAGGAGAGGAGAGGAGAGGAGAGGAGAGGAGAGGAGAGGAGAGGAGGCCATGACCCAGTGGGGTGACAGAGGTCTTTCAGGTGATCAGGTTTTTGGATCCCGGCAGCCTCGGCATAACTAAGATATTAACCTAATAATTAGACGACCCCCTAAGTATGATAATTGTGTCTAGGACAATAACGAAACAATAATGGAACTACAGAATTAGTGACCTGATGGGTCAGAAGAAGAGTTTTAAAAATTATTCTAGCTAGTCTAGTGCTGTCCCTTTAATCCCAGTCACATGTTCCAGTCTATGTAACAGGATGCTGTGATCAACTGTATCAAAAGCAGCACTGAGGTCCAGCAGAACCAGCATAGAGACCAGTCCATGATCTGAAGCTATGAGAAGATCATTAGTAACTTTAAGAAGTGCCGTTTCTGTGCTGTGGTGAGCTCTAAAGCCTGACTGAAACATCTCAAACAGGCTGTTCCTCTGCAGGTGCTCCAGTAACTGAGTCACCACCACCTTCTCAAGAATTTCTTTACTGTGGAATGATTTACTCTAATGAATAGATTGCAATTTCAGATCATTCAATTTAAGTAGTATCTAAAACTACTGTTACCTTCTGGAACTATGACACTTGTCCATTCTCTTAGGTTGACTTCCAGGATACTGAGGCAAGAACAGAAGTGGAGAGGACAAGGGAGGCAGAGAGACATAGACGAATGGAGGCCATCTACAAGGAGAGAGTGGAAGCAGCATCCAAAGACATGGAGGGTAAATACTGAAGAGATGAACACTATTGATTATTGAAATACTAATATCTGATAAACTTTATGTTGCCTTCAAATGCAACACAAACTCAGTAAATTGAGATCAATTATTTGATAATGTATTTATATTGCATCGTTCTTTCATTGTCAGATTTATACCAAGAAATAGAGACGACATTGAAGGAGATGGAATCCTGTATGAAGCTTCTTTTCCCTGAGTTTGACGACACAGACATCCAGAGCAGACCTCAAATCTTCCAATCAGCCAGTGAATGTGAATCTGCAGATGAACAACCTTGCTGTAGCAGAGACCTGGCAGAAGATGGGAAAGAAACAATGATAAAAGAAAAGCAAGAAGAGAAAATCTGTGCAGAGGAAACCAGAGACGAAGATGATCACATGACAGATCGACCTGCAAAAAAGTTAGAGGAGGAAGAAGATGATGAGGAGGAAGAAGAAGGACACAATGAAGATGAGGGTGACTCCTTTATTCGGAGCTCTGGACTCATCTCTCATTCCTACAGTTTAGACCTCACCATCAACCCTGGTGGGTTTAATGGTTAATATATAGTCCACGACATTTTAAAAGGTTGTAACAGACTCATAACCAGCAGCAATCAGTAGGAATACCTTTAATAAGTTTGTCTGCCATCGTGTATTGCTCATCTTGTATTCAAGGAGAGCCTCAGTGAAAGAATTGCCGATTAAGGTAGCAGATTATAGACTGCGATTCCAATTAGAGAATCAAGTCACATAGAGAGAGATCTGAGTTGTCTTCCTTTAATGGAGGTTGTTCAATTTAAAAAAACAAGCTGCTCATTTCCCCACATATTGTAACTTAGACCCTTAGGTCGCAAGAACTTGGTTACGTCATCAACTATAATATAAGAGCAAAGGTCAAAGTCCCTCAATAGTGTCATGCTTCACGTCATGCTTACATCAAAATAAGCATGGAGGTCCGGAGCATTGTGGAGGCCAGAAAATGTGTGAGCAGGTGCTGAAGAGGGCAAAAATGAAGAAAAAGAAAGCCAAATATTATATTTTGTCTCTTTGTGGTGCTGTGGTTGTAAATTTAGTATCATAGCTGTCCTCTATTTTGAAAATAGGCTGTCTCACCCCGAAGATAATTCTGACAAATGTCTTTCTAGAGTGATGTCAAAGTTGCCAAATCCACATTAGTGGTTCACACTGCGGTCACACTTTAAAAAATCTGATCTGAAAATATCAGGTCTGGGATAAATTTGAGTGTGCTCACTACCACAAAAAAATCTGACCTGGTCACTTTTGCATGTAGTGTAAATGTACCTTAAAATAAATTGGAATACTGTTTTGGATCTGTTTCTAATATGCTTTTCTATTCCAGATCTTCGTATTAAAGAAAATGAGGATAATGAGGCAGTGGTCTCCACGCTGATAGAACTCCACAGACTACTATCCTCCAAGCACCTCCCTGCTGTACAGGGCTGGATTCAGGTACAGACACATTAGCCTCATTATGGGGAAAGTTTATCACTTATAATTTAAATTTGTGATAAAATGATACAAAACTAAACAACTGCTGACTGACTGAACTGGTTACTTTACAGCTACTTTACAAATAATTATTGCTTGTTTTTATAGATCACGATAGAGAAGAATAATGTTTTCTTTCCTCATTATATAATGGAATAGGAGGGGAATGGATGTGAATTAATCTTGATATTGCATTATATAAAGCTATAATTTGGACGGCCTTCATGAATCTGTGAAGCAGATGAATGCGACCAACATTGGAATGCATCTTAGATATGGAGTAATTTTCCTCAAAATGGACTGCTCCTGGTCTCATACTTTAACATATCGAATCTGGAAACAGTGACCACGCAACAGTGCTTATAACCTCTTTCTCAGAAGGACTTTATATCAGGGAATTCAAACAACGCAGGCAACAGGGTGTATTGGAACCTTTCTGAAACTAAATGATGGCTCTGGCTCTTCAGGTTCAGAGATGGTTATCTGAACGTCTGTCTGTCTGTCTGTCTGTCTGTCTAGGTCTTCACAAAGTCAGGTGCTGAGCAGCAGCTTATAAGAAGAGCTCTGTATCTAAAGCAGTCTATAGAAGCTGCTTTGCAGAAACATGAAGAACTTCACATTGATTACAAGAGCAGAGTTCGCAGAGTGGTGAGTTCTAAAGTGTTGACATGTTATGAACTACATCCAGCCCTACACAAAACTACTGTACATGTGTACATATTTAATTTACAGTGACTAATTCCCTATTTTAAAAAGAAAAACGTTATAATCATTAGACTATACGCAGCAACTGGGGAAATAGTTTGATGAAGGAATTATTTTTGCTGGCATACTGGCGTTTTACAGAGTTTATGAAAATTCCATATTTACTTGCCTTTGCCCAACTTTTACTGGGTCCATTGTTACTATAAATAAAACTGGCCAGCAGATGGCATCGTCGTACAAAAATGATTTAGGCCAGCTGTTGTAATGTGATAGTGTAGTGTACGGTAGTTCTATTTCTGGTGGAGTGATAATAGTTGAAACAGAACTTGCAGAGGACTTCTGTGTGATAGTTAACTCTGAGTCCATTCAAATAACTATATTTCAACTACTACTTGCTGATAAATGGAAATCATTAGAATTAGCCTTTTTTTCAGCTGAAACCTGATGTAGTTAAGACTGAGCTGCCCATATATACTCTGCAAGTAATTTAACAAGCTCTGGATGAAATAGATTCCCATTGGTATTGTGGTCATAAGTTACCGGTACCTTTACATTTTTTGGATCTAAACATTCCTGCTTATTTGTTCAATTCTTTCAGCAACCAGAGGAATGATGTCATGAACATGTATATCGAATTGACATAGCAAAGCTCATCCATATAATGCACAATGCAACAGAAACAAACAAAAGGCATTTGGAAACAAAGGAGGAGAAACTACCCATTCATTTTCCTGACTTCTACTAATATGCTCTTATGCATATAGCTGGAAGCCCCTATACATCTAACTTAAATTATTATTCTCCTTTTTTTTTGAGGCAAAAATGTCATCGAGTTGTCATTTGAGGAAAAACGTCAGCCCAATGTTGACAGAGACAATTCTAGGAGCAACTATAAGCTCTATAGAATCAATGAATGCACAGTGCTATATGCATTTAGGGGAAAAAGACATAAAAGCTACAGCTTGTGAATCCATTTTTATCTGAACTGAAGACCAGACTGACAGTGACGAAGCGCAAGGTGTCTCGCTCTGCCTGGTTATCACTGTCAGGGACCATCCTGCTGCACCAGCAGGCCCAGTGCTGCGATAACCATACAACTTACAGCCCCTTTATCATAATTAACTTTTTTAGCCTTAAAAGACCTTCCCGTGCAGGGTCCTACTCTATCAGACTACTGATATACTTCACAATTTGTTTCCCTCATCAGGCATCTCAATATATTCCCTCATAAATGGGATAGATTATTTTATTATTTTGAGTAAAGACAGGGAAAGGATTAAAAGATGAACCTGACATTTCTTCTATTTCTTCTGTTTTGACATGAATTCTTTTAAACTGTCTAAATTTCATACCTCTAACAGATGGCATGTGAAGTATGTTTGGAATTGATTTAATTTATTTTGATGGCAGCAGTTTCTGCTTGGTAATGCTCGGAACCATTTTACGTGCGTGTATCCAAGATGCACGGCAATTTGTGTTCAGTATGTTGATTAAGGAGATTGTATTTCAATCATGTTATTTTAATTTTGTAACATATTTGACAGTCACCTCAACAGAAGCAAACCTCTAATTCAGTTTTAATAGATTTGCCCTCCTGCTGCTAAAAACCCTTCTTTTATCTATCAACACTGGTGAACTTATTGATAAGGCTTTATTTTATTTGTGATATACACTATTCCAGTTCTTGCATGACAATTTATTTTATTCAGTCCAATTTAAAGGGAATAATACAAAAAGTAAATGGCTAATGGATTAATGAGTTCAAAAATACATCTATTAACCAAAAAAATCTGAGTACTAATCTAGTCCATTCCTCCATGTCCCCTTTTACACATGAATGGTTAGAGGTGTAAGTTTTTTTGTAAGAAAGTTTTCAGTAAACCTATTACCATGAGAATCTCACATGAATCTATTATGTACTGCTAGCAATGTTTTAGCATGGAATCAAGCTTATTTGAACATATCTTTTTGGAATAGTGTATTCAGTCAGGCAGGGTTCCATTCATACAGGTCCAAGTCTTGTTACTGCTGATAACCCATCTTATCAGGGAACAATGGATGTTGCCGCCTCTTCCTAACTGAAGATAAACCAAGAATGAATGCCTTTATTTATGAACCTCCAACTCCGTTCTTTTCATTTCTACTTACTTTGAATCTGCTAATACAGTTTTAGCCTGCTCTATTAGTAAATGCTGGAAATAAGAGACACATATATTGGACCAAAAACTACTGAAGGATTTCACATTTTTGCGTTTCACTTTTTTTGAACACTTAGAACCTTATTCAATGACACTTCTAAATACAGATTTGTTCAGCCTAAAAAGTGAATACCGCATCATTACATCAAGCAATCAACCAACAATTAATGCAATTACAGGATATAACTTCATTCTTAACCTGAAACTGTAAAAGGATCTTTTATTCACCAAAACAAATGTGATCATTAACCATTGTTTAAAATCAAGGGCATCTTAGCTTAGAAAATGACATTATTTTCGAAAAATGTCACAATGACTAATGCAGAGAAAATTGCCCTGGATTTTTTTTTTTTTTTTTTAAACTGTAACAACTCATTTTATGAGCTTTGGCATTTGTTTAACAGCATATTAAACAATGCTCATGCAAAATGAAACACTATTTTTCAAAGTGCGGTTACTGACTAGTCATAGTCAGGTTCCAGCAGGGACAGGGGTACAGGGGGAAACCTATATACCACAATTCTATCATCAGTCCATAGGGTCAAACTAGCAGCTGATCTTAACAAACCCACAGTGGTCTCTACAGGACTGTTACACCAGAGCCTTCAGGCAAAAATAAAGAATTTAATGTGTAAATTCACTTTGGCAGTAGCCAGGAATGCATAATAATGACTGTTTTGATCATAGATTGAGACACGGTGGGAATTGAAGAGGACAGCTGAAAATAAGCTCACTGACAGAAAAAAATTCAGGAAGCTCTGGACTTGCTAATAGACCTGCCAGGCAAGGTTAGCGAAATAAAGATGTCACCTTATACATCATATTAGCTGACTGCTCCCCAGACACAAAGAGGTTGCATCTGTGAGCATGTTGATGTTGGCTGATGAGGCGGAGCTGCATAATAAACCAAAGCAAAAGAGATGCTTCAAAAGGGGCGTGAAAAGCTTTTTTTCCTCATTAGTAAGGGATCCCGGGGGATCCTTTCTTGATCGTAATGAATCCTGTAACGTGGTAATAGAAATGTGAGATGTAGCAAATCAAGACCAAACTGGTCAGACTCTGCTGGAAGCTCTTGGCCTAATTAATTGGTCAATATATTAAAATTCTTCAGTGACAGTGAACTTTCAGCCCAATTACAAGTAACAAAGACCAATATATTATGTAGTGGGGGAAAAAAAGAACAATTTAAGTGATTGGTGGCAACATAAAGCTAAAAATACAATATTGTAAAATTGAATGCATGATTATGTGATCATTAAATACAAAATTCATTATCTTAAAAGCTAAATGCACAATTATTGTAGATAATAAATGTGCTTTTGGATCAGTTACAGACTTTTCAGATAAAATCTCTGTTGCCTAAAACAATTTGATTAGTTTTATTCCTGTAGGTTGACTAATCTTCTAAATCTGTTTAGAAGCATTTGTCACCATTTTGCTACCATTACCTATTCAATTTAGATTCACCACAAAGTTGTAGGACATCATACTTCATATCAAATCAATTGTGTCTAATCAAGCTTCAACTCTTAGAATTCCAACCCTGTCCTAAATAAGTAGCAGTCGAAAATTATTTTTAGACTTGGATTCTTGACTAGTATGTGCTGTTGTTGTCTTGTGCCTGATTGTGTTTGTGCGTGTTTGCGTGCGTTTATGTATGCATGTTTGCCATTAAATAACAGCGGCATGAGACACTCAGTGTTTTCCTACACAATAAGTGTATAGAATAAAATAATGTGGTCAACAATTGTGGAGGGCTAAAATAAGTTGTCAGGAAGACAATGGTGACATCTCATGTGTTTTTTTTTCTCCATTTACCCTTTTTTCACTACTCCATCCAGTTTACTTTCCTCCTCTCACCCTTTTTCTTCCTCTGTGTGTGATGGTTAACCTGCCATACAGCTGACTTATGGCTGTGCACTAATAATCTGCCAGGCCTTGGCAGGGCTGAGTGTACATTAGCATATAAATAGCAGATGCACTGAGTGCCTATCACAGTCGACTACATTTAATTTTTGGTTTATAAGATTGAATGGGTTTTTAAATGTAGCACCCTCAAACTTGCCAAGAGACAAATGAAGTCATGGGAGCAGTTGTCTGAGGTGGTGCCCTCACATTGTTTCTATAAAGGATAAGATGGGGGGTGAGAGTTAGAAGGTAGAAATAGGATGGTTCTTTAAAAAGCCAAATAAGTGATAAACCTGTGGTAGCAGCACATACATTAGTTCCCAATTATGTTTAGGCAGGATTCTTTTCAGTTGTTAATCTTACTTAAAGTTACTTAACTGATGCAAAAGATGTGGACTTCCAGATTTTAATATGAATATCTAAAGTGACAATCGCACACATGTTAATGGGCTCAGACTTCCCTGGACTTATGTGTCTGCTCTCACTGCTTCTGTGGTGAAGGTTCCAAGTGGTTGGGAAATGGCCTTGATGTGTGTGTGGCAGGAACAATATCTCAGACAGTCAGAGGATGAGTTTGAGAAGTGGTCAAAGTATTTGAGAAGTGGGTTTGGGGTCCCGTGTTGGTCAGCAGGGCTGTAGGTGTTACATGAAAAAGGTGTGTTTGAGAACTAAAACTCGGTAGTGACTTGAATGAAGTTTGCAGCAGAGACAGGGCAATTAAGAGGAAATGTCCACTGGGCGAAAATCCACACAACATATACACTGAAACCAGTGCGGCAATACAAGAGTCTCTGTTAAACAGGGAGTCACAGGTTAGGGCACAGAAACTCACACTGTCACAAAAAATTAGGATATAGCAACAAGCAGACTGAAACAAGGAGGGCAGAAGCAGAACTCATGGTTCTCCTCAGGATTCAGACGGCAAGCAAGGTTGACAACCGGAAATCCCCTGTTCCTGATCTGGGTGCTGATGAAAGCAATGAGGCAGGGCTTAAGGATGAAACTGGTGGGAACCCATGGCCCCTCTTCTGGAGTATACCACTCCCAGTCAACCAGATACTAAGAGACCTGGGGTCCCTGATTGAGAGGAACGCCATAGAAGTGAAAGACGTGTTGGAGTACCAGTTCAGCCACTCCCTTCACTGAAGGGACCTTGAGCAGGAGAATAAAGTGAGCCATCTTGCTGAACCGGTCCACAGAGGTCAGGATGAAAGAATGACCCGAGATGGTAGTAGGCTGGTGACAAAACCCAAAGAGTTCAACAAGATGTGTGACCGACGATGATGGGAGAGGCAGTAGAGCACTGGGAGAGGCAGTAGAGCATTGGGAGAGGCAGTAGAAGGAGATTCCCCAGTTTACCCCTTCAGAAACTAGGACTTTGGGCTTCAAGTTGTGAGCCTGAGAGTGAAGTTCCACCATGTGAGGAATAAAGACCACTGAGAGGGTTCAGTTTCCTGGCCGGCCAAATGTACTTTAAGTTCTCGTGGTCAGTCCAGACTGGTGCCATCAATCCTCCAGCACCATCTTATCTACCAGTAGCTCACAGTTCCCAATGCCGTTGTTCATATCGATTGAGGACAATCGCAGAGAAAAGGCACGGGGATGGACCTTCTGGTCATCAGTTGCCCGCTAGGTGAGGTCAACCCCAACGTTAGCG
The DNA here is from genome assembly GCF_901000725.2 of Takifugu rubripes. Taxonomy (NCBI): domain Eukaryota; kingdom Metazoa; phylum Chordata; class Actinopteri; order Tetraodontiformes; family Tetraodontidae; genus Takifugu; species Takifugu rubripes. The sequence continues at coordinate 1,078,002 of NC_042298.1, read as the reverse complement.
ATGTCCACCTCCACTAGAACCTGTCTGTCAGGCTCTGGCATGCAAATAATGAGCCATGGTAAAGCGGGGTTTAAGGGCTTGGAAGGTGATGGCAGGGGACAAGTAGGAGGGCATCTTGGAAGAGAGGATGATGATGAAAGGGGCTGCAACCATGCTGTATCTTTGAATGAAGCAGCAGTAGAAATTGGTAAAACTAAAGACCCTCTGTAGCCAATTATGGGTCTCAGAGGTGGACGGACAGTCGAGGTGGAGACCTTGGCGGGGTCCATCTGGATGCTCCCCTGACCAACCACATACCCCACATAGCCTTTGGAGGACTACCTTGACATGGTGGACATGGTCCATTTCGTTTTGGGAGCAGTTGAGGATGTCATCCAGGTAGATGAAGACATGTTTGTTGCACATGTCAAAGAGCAATGCAGGATTAGTGAGGACAGAGGGCGTGACTAGGTATTCATAGTGCTCAGTGGGCATGTTTCAAAGCCGTCTTCCATCGGTTCTCCTCTTACGGACCTGCAGTGGCCTAGCTTTGTGACGACAGTGCCCCTTTCCAGGAGGTTGAAGGCAGACAAGATGAGACAGTTCTTCACCGTGGCCCTGATAATGTCAATGAAAAGGCTTCAAGGTTGTATCCTTCCACTCCACAAAGAAAGCCAAGCGGCAGATGATGCAGGCTTCTAGAGAGTTGTTAATGTATTTCTCCATGGCCTCTGTTTTGAGTGCAGACAGGGAATACAGATGACCTTGTGATGGAATGGTGCCAGGTTGTCAGTTGATGGTGCAGTCGTAGGGGTGGCAATGGAAGAAGCGAGGTGGACTGGGCCTTGCTGAAGACTTGTGGGCTAATTGTGGGCTGACCTAATTGTCTCCTGATGGTTCCCGGAGAGGAGCATCTGTACAGGTCTTGTTCAATGGTTCAAATCCTCAGAAGATGATCACCCAGGCTGCTGTCGGGGCGATGGAATCGTGTCAGTGGTAAGCTGCCGTGCCAGTTCATCGTTGATGATGGAGACACCTGCTTCAAAGTTGATGAATGTAGCCACGGTATGTGAATCCCCTGTCAGCAGTAAGCAGGTGTGACAGAGAGGGATTCTCTTGGGGAACAGTTCAACGGTTAGGCTCACCTGTACTTCTTCTGCTACTGGTGAGCCCAGGCTTTTACTGGACAGAAGGAGATAAAGTGACCCGCTAGGCCGTAACATAGACAGACAATCACAGTGATTAGTGTTTAGTGTCTACTTAACAGGATGACAACAGACTCCCCCCACCCCCAGGACTGAGACTGAGACTGAGCAATACTGGAACATTATCTGGGAGAAAGAGGCAACACACAACACTAATGCCCAATGGCTGCAAGAGCACAGCTTACATTCCACAACAGGAACCAGTAGTCATAACCTTAGCAGACATCCAAACATGAATTTCCAAAATGAAGAGCTGGACAGCACCAGGGCCCGATAGGATTCACACCTACTGGCTTAAGAAGCTGACTACACTCCATGAACACCTGGCAGCACAGATGAACCAGCTGCTAACATCAGGGAACCACCCAGAGGTTGGAGGATGAAGGGCACAATACCATCCAACGACCAGCCCATAGCCTGCCTCAGCACCACATAGAAGCTCCTATCAGCAACTAAGATCAGTAGGCACATGGATCAATACATGAGCATATGCGGCATATATCAAGGAGATGCCCTGTTCCCCCTGCTGTTCTGCAGAGGCCTAAACCCCCTCAGCCAGATCATCACAAAGAGTGGCTATGGGTACCAGTTCCGAAGTGGAACAACCGTCAGCCACCTCCTCTACATGGATGACATCAAGCGGTATGCCAAGAACGAGTGTGACATCGACTCTCTGATTCACCTCACTAGGATCTACAGCAAAGACATCGGGATGTCATGAGGACTAGATAAATGTGGGCGGATGGTATCTAGAAGAGGAAAGGTGATCGCAACTGATGGGGTTGAATTGCCTGAAAGGAACATTAAAGATGTGTAGGACAGTTACAAATACCTGGGGATCCCGCAGGCAAATGGTAACCATGAGGAGGCAACTAGGAGGTCAGCCACAGCCAAATACCTGCAGAGGTTAAGACAGGTCCTGAAAAGTCAGCTGAATAGTAATCATAAGATCCAGGCCATAAACACCTACGCCCTGCCAGTAATCAGATACCCTGCTGGCATAATACCCTGGCCACTGGAAAAGAAAGAACAAAAAAGAATACAAGATGATGAAAAAATACCAAGGGCTGAAAGAGGAGATAGAGAGACGTAGGGCATGAAGGCAACAGTGGTCCCAGTAGTGATTGGGACACTATGGGCAGTAACACCCAACCTGAGTAGATGGCTCCAACAGATACCAGGAACCACATCAGAGATCTCTGTCCAGAAGAGTGCAGTCCTAGGAACAGCTAAGATCCTGCGCAGAACCCTCAGACTCCCAGGCCTCTGGTAGAGGACCCGAGTCTGAAGGAAGGAGGCACCGCCCAGGAGGGGGAGGAAGTGAAAAAATAAATACATTTTAAAAATGTAATATGTATGTATGTATGTATGTATGTATGTATGTATGTATGTATGTATGTATGTATGTATGTATTTGTACGTGTATACACACAGACACATATGTATGTATATACATGTGTGTCTGTGTGTGTAACTATTTTATTTAGGGAGACCGATATCTGTATTGCCTTTTTCCCATTACAATGACACATGGCTTTGCTTTACTTAAACTTCCACATCTAATTTGTCTGGTCAATTTTGAATTCCATTTTAAGACATTTTTATCTCCAAATGGTAAAAAGGGACAAAAATATAGCCATGTGTTTGTTCTCTTCTTCTCAGTTAAAATGCAAGGGAGTCCTCCTCATGTAACCATGAAAAATAGAGGCCATATTTTCCGCTGTTCTCTCCGTCACCAAAATGTTTCTGAAGAAAGGCTAATTTTACTGAGACTTACAACTCCCCCAGGCATGCTGACAGCACTTGATGCTATCAGGATTAAATTAAGGTGAATTAGAGACCAAGAAGCAGAAAGAGGGGGGTAAAGGAATGATGTTAGTGCAAGACTTTCCTGCAGGTAGGTGATCACTTTTGAGTCTTCTGTCATTGATTAATGCAGACTAAAGCAGCAAGGATTAAACAGACAGCAGAAAACCGAGAAATTACCCCTCCACATCCATTTGTTCCGTGTTGGTGCGCTGTGGTTGGATGTATTGTGCTGTGATGATGAATAAGTGTACATTAGAAGCAGAATAATGGCAAAAGTTTGCCGCATTGTTTAAAATGTTACATTTTTAGTTTAGATGCAGTTTTCCCCCTTTTATTTAAAAAAAACGATGAGATTAAGTTGCAATATCAAGTTACACAATCTGCATTTGAGATTAAAAGTATCATTTGCCATATTAACAGCTTCTTATTATCAGTCCAAATGATTTTGCGAGCGTGATTTTTGTGATTTTGTGTGTTCCATTTTGTGGCCCTTTTATTTGTGACAGATAACGCTGAGTGTTTTGGTCATGTATGAAGTACTTTAGAAAGGAATGGATTTGTCCTTTTGACCACAAGTATTTAATTGTATTCAACAGTTTATTTTATTATCTTTGGATGACACTTCAAATATAATCTATCAGTCTCTTATCAGTGGCCTTAACTTTTCGATAAGTCTGTCTGTTTATTTCGAGTTCCATATGTCACAGAATCCTCACTGCCACACATGTATGTATATGAGACAGATTTCAGACATGAAAATATTTTCACTGATGGTCTACAAATCCTGAAGGGAACAATTAAGGCCACTTTTCATTTCCTTTTTATTAGTGAGAAAAGACACCATTGGGGTACAGTGTAGCTGTAACTTTAACACAATTTTACTATTTCCTTATTCTTACACGCTGACACATGCAAAGTTATTAACCATTAATGAAAAATTGAGGTTGTTCCTAATACACTAATGTTTTAATATTGGACTGAATAGTGGACTGGGTGTGTCTCTGCGCGAATGTGCGCGTATCTGAAGAGTAATATGGAGATTCTTTCAATTCAGTCGTCAACACACCTTCCAAAAGGATACATTTTACTATAATAAATGATGTCAATGTTTGTCACTATACCGTAAGATGCTTCTTGTTAACCATTGTTAATAAAAGACAATCCGAAAATCAGAAAAATCATTGATGGCTTAGTTTGTTTAAAGTTGTTAATATGTGGAAAAATGTCAGCTTGTCTCCCTGTGACATGTCCAGCAATGTTTACAACTGTGCAGCATGCTTGCTAGACACACTGGCCTCCTCAAGCAACATTTTTATGTCACTATATATTGTGCTTGTTTTGAGGTCATAGTCATAGTCATGGTTTGCTCTAAGATTCTGTGACATAATAAACACAATTTACTAATTAAATGTTTCCTCGTTGCCATCAAAATGCCTGGTCTTATGTCACAGCTGAAATTCAACCTAAAAGACCAACAATAGCTAATTTTTTTAAAATTATTTTTCTTTAGATGAAGGCCTCTTCAGATGGAGAGGACGACGACAATGATGATGATGATTTTGAAGAGGTTCCAGAGAAAGAAGGATATGAACCAAACATCCCAGAGCATTTAAGAGCTGAGTATGGTAAGTTCATCTTCATAAAGACAGGCATAGCAATTGCGGATGCTTTTATAGACAGTGTATCCCAATTTTTTTCCAGGACCACCTTTTGAGATAAAAAATTATTTTCAGCCCCTCCTTTGCTGATGCCACCCACCCAAAGCTCTTAAATAAATACAGACATGTGCTTTGCTAGCAAACATGCAAAGGTTAACTAAATTTGAAATACTTTAAAAATAACTCTCTGAATATGGAAGTACATCTGTGCCATCATAGTTTGAATTTGTAATTCTTACAACTGAATTTTAAAAAAAGTTTGAAAAATTCAACTTCAGCTGCAATTAAATTGAGTTGCGAACATCCCATTAACCAAGGAGATCCAATTGATCCCTGCCTCAATTCATCCATCCAATCAAGTTACGCACCACTAGTCATGTGACACCACCACAGTATCAACGTGGGTGACTGAACAGTAAAGGATAATTAACTAACAATATTTCTATGATAAGTATATTATAATTCTAATAAATATTGTAATAAATGCCACATGTTACTATTTGCCAGATGTGGGTCAATGAGTAGCAAATGCATAAACCCACCCAAAGACTGCTTCAGAATGAGCTGTTTCACAAAGCAAATATTTCTTTTTTGCAATTTGCAGAAGTCCAGAGTAGAACTTGTGAGACAACATAACATTTTTACTCAGTGGACTACTATGTACATACAATTCAGCAACAGTTATAATTAGTATTAGTATATTCTGGTAGTTGAATCTGACCTGGATGGCTGAGAACCTTCACAGTAATATTAGTGTATTTTATCAATTATATTATTTTCTCTTTTAATCTTACTGGAAAAAACAAAGGAAGTGTCACTTTTAGGTTTTTAAACTATGTGCTTAAAAAGATTTCTCATTTGTAGCTTTCTATGTATTTTCTCAATTCTGTCTTATGAGAATTTAAAGTCAGTTATTTTCAGTGGCTGGTGTGTTCTTGCCTTGGGCTGCAGATTTTTAAAATTTAATTGGTAATCCTTTCACAAGTGTATCACTTACTAGCAGTGAATAAATGTCTGTGTATTTTTTAAATGATTAAATAACCCTCTTTGGTGGTTACTATCAAAAGTAATGCCATCTTGTGGACATGACTTGATAGCCCCCCTGCCCCCCTTCCCCCCACCCATCACAACAACCAGCCCTGGGTGCGTGCCTCCCAGTTTGAAAATTATATATATATGTATATAGTCTGAGGCTAATCTCAGAAAAACTGCTATATTTATGTGTGTATGCATACACGCGTGCTTATATGCATGTGTAAGTGTGTGTGGTGGGGGAACGGAAGAAAGGGGAAAAAATGGCTTTTCCAGTCGTAGACAAAAGCAAGACAGGAAAGCCAGAGAGGGATATTGATTTTCCCAGGTTAAACAGGGCCCGTAATTAAAATGTTAATTTGAGAAAGAGAGAGATAGTGTTCTGACAGCAGAGGGAGGGATAAGATGGCTGATAACCAGAATGCATAATGGGATGCAAAATGCTGAGGGAGGAAGAGAGATACTGTAGATAAATAGGAGAAACACTCAGAGGAGTGTCCTTTTTTAAGCTATAATACTTATAAAAATAAGAAAAAAAAGTGTAATCTAAACCCTGATGGTTGGAAATATCATTAAAGTGATTTAATGTCAAGCATTCAATATATGAAACATCGTAATTTCTAAATAATGTTTTGCCCATGATTTAACATCTTGAGGACATTATTAGAGATAGGTCTGATGGAAGTCAATGTTTGTGTGAGGGTGTGTGTGATTGGGTTGATTGGTGTGTTGTAAAATTCTAGGTGCAGGGCTAATGGGGGCTCATTAAGAGGTTGCATTGTTAATTTAGTAGTGACCCAACAGATCATTACCTAGTCCACTAATCTCCCTGACACACACGCACACACAATACTGTTTTGCAACCGATAGCATCTAATTCATTTTCCATCTAATTGACTAGTAATGGATTAAGGTGGAAGTAATGGGTAGGTTTGCAGGTAAGGAAGCAGCTCAGTCTGAATGTAACCGAGGTACGACGCTGCGAGGGAACATTCACCAGGGGTCAAAGGTCAACTGCTCAGCCACAAAGACGAGGCTTACTGTGCAATAACAGTGTGCTCTGCAAGATGTTTTGAGTGATGTTAAAAGCAGAATTGTGACTGACAGAGTAGTGCCATTGATTGCTTTAAGCTTACTTGTCTACTGATAATGAATCAATACAGTATTATCAACATTCATTTACAATCTAATATACATGAAAATAGATAATAAAGCTGACAAAGCAAAAAAATATAGCAATTCAATGACCTGAACAGTTGACCTATAGCTTAGGCATGCTTCCTCGAGGCTAAACATAATTTTTAAAAGTGTAAAGTAACCACAATGTATGAAAGCAACATTGCCATTAATCAGCATTCAGATTTAATTCATGACAACTCAGCAAGTGAAGATGAATTGATGTGGTGACAGGTCTGCAGTTATTAAAGACCAGCGGGTACACAAATCCTTCTCTCTCCAGACTGTTGCGTTTCAAATCAGACAGAAATAGAGACTCCAAGAAAAAGCCAAATTGTAGCTGCAATGTTCTGTACTAAATAGAAATTTAAAATCTAGAATGTCACCATTGAGACCCCCCCCCCCCAACAGATATAAACATTGACATTAAATTTTGACGTCTTTATATATGTAATGAATAAATGTATATGTGAAAATGTACATGTAGCTATCAATAGGCCTGTTACTGCCCTCATGCCTAATGCCCCAACCCTCTTTCATATACTAGGTAAAAACATTTGCCTGGATTGTGATGGGATACACAATTTTTAAAAAAACGTCATTGGTCAGCCAGTTCATAAGTAATTGATCTATTTTTTGTAATGTTATTATATAATCATGTTTTTTTTTAAATCAACCTTGATTGTGTGGGTCTTCCCTGATAAGTGCACTCGGCGTACTCGGCATATTGGAACGGCAGCCCTGCTAACTTCAGACACTGCTCCAGAGTAGAGCCGCTCCACACTGGCACAGACAGAGAGAGCACAGTGACTGTGCCATTACACTAGAGTAATGTCACTTAAAGGCAGCAGGATTGTATAGACAGGGCAACTGTTTGGTTATCAGACTGGGGAGTTTTCCAACAAAAATACAACCTTGGCATTAAACGTGATGTAGTGATGATGTTGCCGAAACAAGTGAATCCACGAGGGACGTTTTTGAAAAAACACAAGAACTGCCTTTGTTATGCATCCCATTTTAATGTTGATTTAAAACATTACTCTCTTTATTTTAATATAGCTTTAAACAATTATTCTTCTAATGCCTGTCGATAAATGATTGGTGGACACTAAACATGCTTGAGTTTTGGAACGCTTCACATTAGAAATGTGCCGTGATATTTACAAATTGGTTCAATGGGTAAATTAATGAATATGATTCCAAATTTTTCAAATGTGGTCCTGTTGAGTTTTCAGGTTTGGCAAATTGAATCCTGGAACTGAGGTGGACTCAAATTTTATGATTTTTTTTTTTATTCACATACAAAAAACATTTGTTCTAAATTTTTCTTAGTTTATTAATATATATACTGAGCATCTCAAAACAGGAAAGGACAAATAAAGGATGAATCTGTGGACACAGCTCCAGAAATATTCATTGGTAAGATTTGTAACCTAAACCAATGTCCAGAAGTGCTCACACAAGTGCAGCTCAGCTTGAAAAGCCTAAATGGGCCTGATTACTTGGTCCCACACCTGAAGCTGAAGATTTCAGCTCAGAGAGAAGCATAGCTAATTTCCAGGGGAAAACCAGCCCCAACATTAAGTTTTAATCCCACAGCACTGTGGAGTCTTTGCCTTGACTTTCTGTGAACTGACAAACTTTCCTATGTGACTCAGAAATTAAACTAAGCATAATTCCTTGACTAAGATGTTACAACTTTATTTAATGTGGAACGCCAACAAATTGAGAGTGTATTACCTCCAAAAAAGATTGGAATTGGTGGTGATGTGAACTTTCGGCTTCCATGAAGTTTACATTTCGTGTTACGGAGCTGTTGCACTGCATTTTGGGATTTGTGGTGTATAGAGAGCATTTAATTTAGAATTGTTGATTGGTTATCAATAATAATGAAATGATCTCGTGGCTATGAGCTTCACATGTTAAGCTGCTGTGAGTGAATCTGATGTTGGATTAATAAAATGTGTCCTCCATTTTCATCAGAGTGAGTGTGTGTTTGCACATGATGCAACAGAACATGCAGTAATGTCAGCATTCTAATGTTGAGGATCAGCATTAGTCATTGATCTCACATTCATATCATTGAGAATGTCGCCATGCCTGTCTCCTTAATCCCCTGTTGACCTGGTGATTGACCACACACACACAGATTTCTCAGACATGTGGCCAGAACATTTTGTGTACATTTTCGGCACTCACTAGTTAAAGGGTTAGGGTTTGGGTTAGGGTTGTCTGTGACTGATTTGCATATGCGGAATCTGATGTTTTGCTCTGCTCAATGCTGCGGGCTCTTTTTCCAGCATTTTAAACCATTCTGTTGGGGTGTAATAATAAATTTTACTGTAAACGTTGTATTGTGTACTGCGTAAGAACATAGTAACAGCAGCGCAAAGGCATCTTGCAGCAACAAATTTAGAACACATACTTATTTGTTTCTTTCACAGGCTTGGATCCATCTCCTTCAACCTCCACAGCACCAGTCACTACCAAATCTTCTAAACAAATGGCTTCTTCAACTCCTCTGCCCTCCTCCTCCTCCTCCTCTTCCTCCGCCTCTGCCAGACGACTAAAGCGACTTCTAGAAGAGCAGAGTGATCCAACCTGTGTAGCCGCCACATTGCAGTTGAGACGACAATTAGAGCAAAGGCATGTATATTGTGGCTTGGTATGGCTCCCTTCTTTGGAGCTACAATTTGTGGGACCTAGAATTCTGCCTAAAAAATGTAGCTGCAATGTTGTGTATATTTATATACCGGTACTGTGTTTTCATTCATTTTGAGTGGTATTCTGTCATTATAATCAGTAAAAACCTATAGAAAAGAACTAATTAGTTATTTTATAAGTGAGAAAACGTATAAACACTGCTTAAATTCAGCAGGGGATCAAGTAATTATTCCCACTATGGTTTAGTATAGATTGAACACAAATAAATGTCATGTCTACATTTTACAGTCGTCACGCAAAATAATGTCTGAAATATGTTGAAAGTTACCCTGTTTGTCTCTGTTTTCACTTTAACCAGTTCATTCCAGTCCACTTCTAGCACGAGATCTTCTAAAGCTGCTCCAGTGGTTCCATTTGGGTTGGATCTCTACTACTGGGATGAAGAACAGCCCAATGCTGGCAAGATTTTCAAGTATGACTCATGACCATTGTTATTAAATTATCTCTATCGACATATAATGATTTTACTTCTAATTAAATGACAATGTGATTTATTATTAATAGAGTTTATTTTATTTTCTCAAAAACTTTGATCAATCTGGTCAAAGGTAATTACTGGTGTATCAATGGGAATTGACAGAGGAATGTGGCTGTTTTCATTTATTTCTGCATAGGTGTTTTTATATTATTACTCATTGTATTACACTAGAATAGTTGCAGATATTTTTCTAGTGAGAACATTAGCCACACTACTATTTGAGAAGTGTCATTTTGCACTTTACAATTTTTACCTAATGGTAGTGGTAGCTCAGACTGTGCGGGACGAGGCTTAGACGCGGACGGTTCTAGGTTCAAGTCCCAGTGCAGACAAAACAGTAGAAGGGGGTAGAAGGGGGAGGTGCAAGAACACCTTCAGAGCACCCCCAGGTACCCTTGAGCAAGGTACCACAAATACTCACATAGGGCCCTGCAGCTGGCATTGGCTCCAGCACTCTTCGCATGACTCTGAAAGGGATGATACGGTCAAGAAAATAAAATTAAATGGGAAAAAAATCAAAAGGTTTTTTAGATCGGAGCATCCATATTTGCAGCATCCCAATTCACCAAGACTCTGATTAAACATTACCTTGTGCAGGTCATCTTCTCAGCATCAGTTCTGGGCTCATGCACCAATGGAGGAGGAGGTGGAAAACAAAGAGCTCTTGGCAGAAAGCAGAAGTAGATATATATCCTTTCCAGGGAGCTTCACTCCTGTCAGCCACTTCTGTCGGGCTCGACTGGATAATGGGCTGCTGTGTCAGAGACAGGACCGCTTTAAGGTAACAGGATGAACAAGAGGCAAACAAAGAGATTATCTTTCTCTAACAGTGTTACCTTAATTTTCTTACTTTTCTGCAGTGTCCATTTCATGGTCGCATCATTCCTCGAGATGCAGCAGGACTACCACTCACTGAGGGTGACCGTTTGAGGGAGGAGCGAGAGGCAAGAAGAAAAAGGGAAGAGGAGCCTGGTGAGGAAACACACCAGCAAACACTTGCCTACATGTTACAAAAAAGTCTGCAGGGTATGCCTGTATACTAATGTCAGTGCATTGTTAAAACATTAGCACAATCTCGCCCAAACAACCCTTTTCTCTTCTCACACTTCCTGTCTTCCTGTCTGTCTATGACACGCAGCCCAGTGAATTCTGAAACAGCATCTTTTGTTAGCAACCACACTGCTGATCATTCTCATGTGCAGATATACACACATCAGTCTCACAGTAGCAGCTGAGACCCTAATCTGTTTTCTAGAGGGTAAAAGAATAGTAATGTTTGACATGTATTGAAATGGAAAGTATAAAAGCTAATTGCTTTAATATGCAGTAGAAATAAAAACCAAACTGAATCTACTTAATTTCCTTTTTTACTGCAGAGGGTTTTGTGGTTTTAATCCAGTATTGACCGGTTGGATAGTGATTAAATATACGATCAGTGTACACGATGGAGCATTGATATAGCCGCAGGCTGACAGATAAATGGGAGCAGGTGCTGGTGTCCATCTCTCTAAACGTAGGACGATCTGGACCCTGGTTATGGTCATGGTCACTGACTGTTTTACTTTTACTGAATACTGCATCCCATCAGCCATTGCAAGAGAAAAGGGTTTGTTCTGTCTTTGGCTCAGGAGTAGAACTTCTAACAAGTGCGATCCTTATCCCTGCCTGTGCAGAACAGAAGAGATCCAGCACCTCAAGAAAATGTCCTGTTTTCATTCTTTCTACTGTGGTGACCAGATAAAGTTTTGGGTGCTTAAACTGCCAAAAACACAAGTTTGTATCTGATCTTCATTTAAAATAATACACATACGTATAATCTTAGGGGTTTGTTTGAACAAACTTCAGTTCCCTCAGATGTCTCTGTAAATGTGTGTGGCCTGCCGTCCCCACCCCCCCACACACAGACCCCAGCTGGAAGGACTAAGAGGTGCTGACAGAAAAGAGAGCACTGATGTAACACTGATTAAATTCAGATGACTAGCTTTCATCTTTCTTACCTCTTTATTTTTCTTTTCGATTTGTTTTCTTTTTCCCATTTTTAATTAACCCTCATCTCGGAGCACCACAGAAAATGTCAAACATTTAATGCACACCACAGTGCTCAGTGCAAATGCAGCCTGCTCTCCTTTAGCATTAATGAGTTGCTTAAATACAACAGCTGTTTTTCAATCATTGCTCTTCTGCTCATTTCTGTGGTGGGATGGTTGAAGGTCCAGACGGACAATCAGACGGGCTTTAAAAGCAGGCCACCCCCACGCTGAGCTGGGGTCAGTGTTTTGACATAGTAAAGCCTTACTTGAATCCCATCACAGTCACAGTGTAATTACTTTGCATTACTGCAGAGTTATCCTTGATTCCACCGTCTTATTAACTGAATGTGTCTGTGTATTTAGATTATCCCTATTCTGCACTGCAGTCACTTTAAACCAGAATTTTGACATGACACTTTTCATTAACACCATCATTATTACTCATCATCAAATGAGTCGGACTCATGCTGCTTACTATTGATACAGTATGCGCTCATTTGAGTAATCGGCTGAAATTACTTTCTTACATTTTTCATTGACATGTCTTTTGGTTTGTTCGTAATTGTGCATTATACTGTAAGAATTAGGAGCTTGACTTAATTACTTACAAATTAGGATGGAAAGGTTAGGTGACTTTGAAAAGTCTGTACACATATGTATGAAAGCCCATAGAAATATATATAGGTGTGTGTATGTGCATACCAGTACACACATGAGCTCATGCTGTATAATTCTTTATGAGTATGAGCATACTGAGCAGCAGCAGGACACAGTTAGCCTGAAAACGAAACTTCATCTGGAAAAATACCTTTTCTGCAGACTGGCGGGATCCAGAACTGATGCGAGACATCGAACTGGCAACAGGAGAAGACCTGGGTTCTGATAGGGCAGCCAGAAAAGGCAAAGGGAAGAAAAAGAAATACCCAAACCTCACTGATCTGAAGCAAAGTTCCAGTACATCACGCTTCAGGCTGGAGAAGAAAATCTTCAACAAGTAAATTCCTTATATTACTGTCTGTGAGCCAGTTGAGATTTCATTAATAAAAATATTATTTTATGGTGCTGAAGATAGATTTATAACAGGTTTCAATCTAAGCGGCTGCAATCGAAACTGTTTATTCACTGGAACAGACCAAAGGGCAAATTTTTAGTGGATCTAATACAAGACCTAGTTTGTATAAAATAGATAAGATGATATAGCCTATTAATGCATAAAGTCTCTTTTGAATGAAACACTAAGATATCATATCATTGTTTTACTGGTTTTCGAAGTGAATGTCTCTTATTTAGGAGGAGTAATATTAACCAAATGCTGAAATCAGCTCAAAGTTTTGTCTTGTAACGTGTGTGTATGTGTACAGGATCATAGTTTTGAATGCACTAGCGACATAGGTTTTTGTCACGCTAGATACTTCAAATCTATGAAAAAAGAGGAACCTTCCAAACTAGAGATTTGAATATAGAGAGTTGCTAGTTGAATTTCATCATTCTAGTGGCTGCTAATTATTTTGGCCCCTAAAAGTTAGTAAAGAGATGTTCCAAGGGAAGGCTAGGAACAGCCCTGGGTTTAAAGTGGCTAACAATGCAGCCAACAACAGATGACAGTCCAAAGTTCCAAAGTTGAAAGTAATGTTTGCAGAAAATTGATCCAATGGGAGAAAAGGGTTAATTTATGCAGTTAACATCAGAAGATTACATACTGCCCAACCAATAAAAAGTCCTCCTCTAATATTCTGGTTCAAGCCCCATTGTAGACAAAACATGGGAGGTATTCTGTTAGTATGTGAGGTGCCAGGACAACTTCATGTCAAATGCCCAAATTCACTATTTCCTCCTGGATGCTCAATTATCGCTTGATCAATTATCTTCTTACCAACAAAAAAATGAAAAGACAGCTCTAGTTAGGGTTAGAAGAAGAAAGTCCTTTACCTAGTGACGATGTATTTCCTATCAAAATATGCAGTGATGAAAGGGCCATTCAGACATGAGTCCAAGAGTAGGATTTGTGCTGATATTCTCTCTGTCTTCCTTTCTCTGCTCTGTTCTGTCATTTCCTCCAGGAGCGCCATGCGGCGAGTTGCTCAGGTGATGAATAAAGCTGACAGCAGAAAACATGACAAGTTCTCCAACCAGTTCAACTATGCTCTCAAGTAACCTGACGCCAGCCTAAAATGAACTCCTGTGAAAGATGGACTGACCTCTTCTAACCTTACATTTCCTCACACATTTACTGTACAAGATTGTAAAAATGCAGCATAAACCTTTACAATGTATGTTTCCTTAATATGAAACAAATTAAAATCTTTGTACATTTTTTAGAAGTTAGAGTTAGTATTTTCTACTTTGCAGTGTTTATTTAAGATATACTACAGCATTATATGTTAAGTTAAGAAACAATAGCTGGATTGGTTATTAAGGAAATTTATGATGTTACAAAAATAGATCTGTGAATAAATTCAGCTCGTCATTGCTTCTAAATAAGTGAAATTAAGGGAACTGGCACTCTTGGCTAATTATGATGTTATGACTCTGGACTGGAATAACTGCTGGTTTAACATGAAAGTAGTTCAATCAAAGTAGAAAACAACTTCAATCAGTGTGTGAACATGATCATGTCTTTTTTCCTTACAAGTGCATTTTATTTATGTTTTTACTGATCAATTTGCCAGTATTTTCTTACAAATTTGTGCCTTTAATCTTAAATTACATATGAATTATACTTCGAAACTGACCTTTTTTGCTTTGTTCACATAATTACTTGTTTTGTATGTTTCTAAATGGTTGATCCCTTTTTGCAAAGCAGCTTCAGTAAAGGCTGAGTTGTCCGCCCCATCTTTGCCATCCTCTTCACTTAATAAGGCTTCAAACCTCCACAGTGTCAAACATATTTCAAAATTTGGTTAGACTGTGTTGAATAACTAGCTGTTACCTGCCATGATTAGTTTGATTCAACAATTTGTTTAGTCAAATGTGATTAAATGTATTTTTTGAGGAGCTTAAAAAAATAAATGTCATTGTTAGGAACTTTTTAATGGAAACAACCTCAAATATCACATTTGTGAAACTTGATTTGAATATCTGTGGATTGAGAAGTCTTATATAGAATGCTTGTGTTTTGCTGTTATTAGAAATTAGGCGAGAATATCAAGCTTAACCATCCAAAACACTGAAGGTCGACTCCACGATATAAGGACCTATCAACCATAAAATCTAGAAATCTTTGAAAAATATTGCCACTTTTTGCAAACATACATCGGTAATGATATTGTGTATGAAAATGCTTCACTTTCAGTTAATGTGTTCTTTTCTGTTAATCAGCAAAGGTGTAAATGAAGCATATTTTATACCACAGCCTAAAAAACTGTCATTTGTGAGAAGTTGGATATGATTGTGTGGTTGACACTGGTGGAATGACTGCTCAGGGACGTGGATTTGATGTGTTGTTATCGTTGTTTTAATATCAAACACAATAATATGCTGAGCTGAGGATTCAGTACATTCACAGGTTGTATGGAAACTGTTAAGAAAGGGAATAAATAACAATAATGTTAATGAGCACAGCTGTTACACAGTACTGACAATAGACCAAGCCGTACAAATAACCATCCAATATTTATACATATTTTCTAACAAATGGACTAATTGTCTTTTATGTGGTGTTAAACTGCATTCAGAATAGGAAGCTAAATTTATATACATTTTTGTAGATATTCACAATCTATCAAAATAATCCACTTAAAGCCTTTTAATGTTCTAAGTAGAAAGAAGAGCCAAGCAGGACGCGCTGCTGTGCTGCTTATCCTTCACACTCTGGAACAGTTCGGTGTGTGTGTGTGTGTGTGTGTGGTGTGGAGGTCTACAGGTGAGTGCTATAGAAGGCAGGAGCCGCATAGCTCTGGGCACCCAGCATGAAGGGGGACAGAACATGGCTGGCAGTAAGGAAAGGCAGCTGAACTAGGCCGCCTGTGGTGGGGTGGTGGTGACCGCCATACCCAGCATGCATGGCCAGGTGTCCACTCATTGGTGGGGATTGGCTGAGAGGGCTGAGGCTCCCCAGGCCTCCAGCCCCTCCTGTACTCCCTGCCCCTCCTGTTCCTCCAGCGCCAGTCGGGGCTGATGTGTCAGCTCCAGGATTCTGCTTCTTCCACTTGGTCCGGCGGTTCTGGAACCAGATCTTTACCTGGGTCTCAGTGAGAGAGAGGGACAAGGCCAGATTGAGCCTTTCACACACTGAGAGGTAACGTGTGGACTTGAATTTGTTTTCCAGAGCAACCAGCTGCTCGTAGGTGAAGGCAGTCCTGGCTCTGCGGGGCTTCCCTGACTTGGAGTCTGAGCCAGAGCGCTTTCTCTTGGGCTTACCCTGTGATCCCTGAACCTCATTATTCTGGATGTGGGTGATCTGTCCTGCAGGGCCGCCACCACCAGGGCTTACTGTGTCTCTGCTAGGGTCTTGGTTACTGTGCTGCTCCAGATCTTTATCTGCATTAATGGGGAGAGCTGAGCTGCTCTCCTCGCTGCTGTAGGGACCATCTGGAACCTCTGAGTCTGGGGTCCCAGATCTGTTGTAGTCATCCTCATCTGGGCTTCTGTATACAAAGCCTTGCTCTGAAAACAAAACACATTGTGTAAGTATAACACACGCTTTATTATTTTACCAGGATTTTTTTTACACAATTTTTTTGGAAAGGCCTATATGGTAATAATGACGGTGATTGCTATTTTTAGATCGGTAGATTTTTAGATCACTGCCCCTGAAAAGCCATCTGCTTTGATTCGTCACTTTTCTGTGAAGTTTAACAACAGTAAATTGGAAGGCAACACACGGTGAGAAGAATATGTATTTTCTCAATACAACAATTTCTTTTTTCAAAATTTTAGTTCAGTTCAATTGAGCATTTTAAAAAAAAGTTATTTATGTAGGAATTCTGTTGCGCCACATGGAGCATATTGACCTACAAACATTAAGTTAGCTTAGATATACAGTACAGTAGCTACTACTGTGGCACGTACATATGAAGGATAAAATTATGTTTATTTACTTGGGTTTAATAAACCTGAATGTATTTAAAGCACCACAATGTAACTATTCTAAAAACAACTTTTAAATTCTCCAGAATGTGAAACATTTAAAAATGCGCACACAAAACCTTGGTCCAAGATTAAATTAGTACATGTTCTTAATGCCAGCGGTATTATTATTATCATTATAACAATAAAAATTCCAAGCAATTGGAACAGGTCCTTGCTGCCATTCCTCTGTGAGCCTTTCCCCTGGCTCTGTATGAGATGTAAGAAATTAACATTTCTGACAACTCAAAAATAAAAAAAATACCTGTATCAGTACTAAAAAAAACAATCACCAAAAACCTAGGGTCATTTAATACATTTTGACTTTCCACAGAGAAACCCTTAATGACAGCCACACATCTTTGGACATAAACCCCATGCTGAGATCCTCAGTGGAAAAGGCCAAAATAGGCCTAAAAAAGCCAAAATTGACTGTTCTAACCCAAATAGTCAACTTCCTGTTGATGTTAAGGTCTTGGGTTACAATGAATTTAAAAAGATCTCAATGGGGTGCATATAATTTACACCTGCCTCTTCCACTGTCCCTCTACAAACTGGCCAAAAAGGGACGCTGCTAAGGCATTTTTAGATGTCCAGTTCCCCATTTCTCAAAAGATCAAATTTCTCCTCAAGGTTTACCTGCAATTTTTCATGTATTGACAAGGAGTGAAAATGTGATTGCTTGTGGATAACAACAACAACAACAACAACAACAATAATAATATATCAAGTTAGACCAAATATAACCCTGGTCCGCCACATGACACACAAATGGCAGAGTCCTCTGTATAAGCACAGCAATCCGGACTATTTTCATATCCTGTTCCTCAACAATCTTCTGAGCAGTGTCATAACAGGGGCAAACTGGTCTTTCTTCAAAAAGCTCCTCTGCACCCAACTCTTCTGACAGCACCTGTTCTCCTAACAGCTCTTATCTATATCTCCTCTTCCTCTCTCTCCTCTTCATAGCTCTGCACTGTAAAGTGGTAGCTGCACTTGGATTTAGTAAAATTGCTGTAGCATGATCCCTCATGTGTAAGCCGCTTTCGATAAAAGCATTTGCTAAATGTTAATATTACTAACCCATGTGCCTTGCAGAATGTTAAACACTAAATTAGAATAGGGTCCTCACCTGCTGGACCTTGTCCATCTCTCGGACAATAATAATAATAATAATAACAACAACAACAATAATAATAATAATAATAATGTTTGAATTCATAGCAATTGTTTCTAAAAATCATCGAAAGGGGTACTTTGTAAAAATAAAGCTAGCTTTTACGGCCGAAAAAGTGAATGATGACTGATATTTAAATACATATATTGAAATGTAATGAAAAAGAAAAAAGTAAGCTGGGTACTTTTTCCGTTGCTAAAGTAAAGCTAACGGTAATTTAGTCAATATTTAAAAATACAAGATTTCATGTTAGAGTTTTTTTTAATATTGATTTAAAATTTAAGTAGTACACGCACACATACACAAACACACACACACGCACACACATACTTTCTCGTTTACAGGGTATCTTGATTAAATCGGGAAATTGATGTAAATAAGTTAATAAGTTAAATAAGATGATGGAACAGCATGTTTGGATGGAATACAATTAAATGCATTTAACGTAGCGTATGTAATACATTTAATGGATGACGTGAGCTGGATGAATGAGACAAATCGTATTATTATACCAGACAAAAAACGTATGGACCAACTGAGTCACCGTGCGTGTTATTTGATGTTACTTGACTTGAGTTGATATTCACCAATCAATAATATCAATTTCACACGCAACACAAACATGTACCGTGGTCAATTACATCTTATTTCTTAAATTAAATTTCAACTACAGACGATTTGCTTTTCGCAACAGTCAAAGCAGACGAGACTGAATGTTTCTAAATTCTGTAGCTGCAACGTTTTACCGTTTCTGTTCTTTTGGTTTATTTTAGGAAATATGGTTAGATTTTTTTTTTTTTTTGCCCGGCACTTTTTTCTCCGGTAAACATTTTATCCGCCCGTCTAATTAAATTCTTAACTTTTTACGTTTGTATACGATTACTTTTTAATTTAGAAAACTCAGACTCAAAACGGCCACAGAAAACAATTCGATGATAATATATGATATTGATTTTAAAAAAAGGACCAACATTCAATATTTTAGCAGCGAAAATATAGATTAAATCACAACACTAAAATAATAGCAAAATAACCTTGATTTAGAAAATCAAAAGAGCAGAAGTGGTGATAAAAAGATAAGTGCCACAGCGTGAGAGGCCGAGGCCGGACTCACTCTGGTATTCCTCTTTGCTGCATGGCTCCATCCCAGCCTCCAGCTCACGCCTGACTCCTCTCGGCTTCTCGGCTCCGTGCGCGTCCAGCTGCTGTTTCCGTCTGCTCGTGAACTTGTTGGGGTCTAGGATGTCCAGGACGGAGAAGGACGTGGTCCGATGTCCGGTGGGTCCCTGGTGCACATATGCGGTACATTAATATTCGTTTTTATCATAGTCCATAGAGTTACATATGTATATGAAAATGTGTGATTTTTCTGCTTATTGTTCATGGAATAAGTAGAAACCATAGAACTGTATTCAATTAAGCCATATATCAATAATAATAATAATAATAATAATAATAATAATAATAATAATAATAATAATATACTGATGAACAGTTAAATATCGGGTCGCAACTGTACAAGCATAACATAAATTGTTATTTTCTTTCCGGAAATCGATCCTCTTTCTACAGACCATTCATTTTTCCCCTGTAAATCAGTGTAAATGAGATTGTCTTTATTTCGATCTGTGGAATAAAAAGAAATATTTTATACTCTTTGTGAGAGAGTGAGGTCCATAAATTGCTGTCAGTTTTGGCTTAAACATGTTCTACTGCATAAAAACAGTAGGCCTATATGTGCAGCGGATTTCTAGTCCTAATATTTATGCCAAGTAAATAAAATTACCACCTGTATTGCACAGATAAAAGATGGGATCAGGCCCATGATAATTACTATCATAATTGTGTATTTCTAGAATGTAATCCAACGGAGCATCCGTGCAGGGGTCTTATGAAATCTTACGATAAGAATAATGACAGCATTCCCTGATCCACGCTGCGATTCACAGGAATAACCCTAAATTTGGGGATTTTCTACACCAATTTTATGTTCAAAGACTAATTCTTGTCTTGTCAATCATATTCATATTATACAGCACTCTAAATACAAGAGTGCGTTTTAATTTTTAATTTTTCTATCTGAAATTGGTAAGGGAAATCCCAGCAAATTATATTCTCATCCAAAGTTTTGAAATTTCTTACTTTCTGTGTTTTTATGTAACAAAAAATATTTCAGCGCAAAAAGTGAATAATAGCTCGTATTACAATAAAACGAGTTTATACTAAACATTTACTGTTTTTTATTCTTTCAGGCACATTATTCCAGATAAATGCCAGTTAAATTAATCATAATTAAGGCCTCATTCGGCTGTCGTTTGTATAAGGCGCATGTTCGATCTTTAATGCGGAACGCTTAAGATTCAAAGTTTTACGTATTTCTATGGATCTATTTGATATAATGTCAGTTTTTAAATTATTTCGAATGGTATTTCATCCACGTGGTAACCATCGCGGCTGACAAACCATTTTCTCGGGACAATTTAAACTTCTGTACCTGCTGTGGCGCAACTAACACTGGATTCGTCGGCGGTGGTTCCGTGGGGTTCTCCACAGCCTGGACCTCTCTGCTTCCGGCCATCACATTGGAGATGAGCCTCTTCTCCCCTGCGGTGCCTCCATCCAGAATGTCTGTTCCGTCCGTACCAACCACGGTTTGGACCCCGTCCCCGCACGGAGCTGCCACTGCTCTGTCCCGACTCATTATGGGCTGAACCGCGTCTGCCACGGGCCCTGGTGCTGCCCTATCCCGGTTCATCACTTTAATCTCCCTTTCCCATAGACTACAGAGTCTGTTTAAAATCCGGATTAAAGCACAGTAAACGAGTCAGAGAAAATCGTTTTTGAGGGACTGCGGAGCATTTATTCTGATAGATTCACACCAAAGTCCAGATCTCGAGTCCCGTCATCATCCAAAATGGGATAATGTTTCCGGTCCGCAAAAGTTTTCCATGTGTAACAGACTAATGTGGACTAGCTCCACACAGACTTCGTGCTTCTCCTCCCACACTCTCTCCCAGTCATTGCCTTAGTAAGCAAACGTCTCCGGTGATCTAATATGTGTCTTGTAGCCGCACCATTATCCCGTGTTACACACCCGAACAGCGCGTCCGTCCCGACCTCCAGCCTCGCGCGATCTGTCTGGTCATCGGCAGGGCACGCGCTCAAGAAGCCTGATGGGACGAGCTGGTGCAGGACGACGCTCTCTCTCTCTCTCTCTCTCTCTCTCTCTCTCTCTCTCTCTCTCTCTCTCTCTCTCTCTCTCTCTCTCTGTCGCGCCCTCTCTCTATTTTAAACCATCCCCCTTAAGGACGCCACGGTCACACACTTATATACTGTGTGTGTGTGTGTGTGGGTGGAGGTGGGGGTGGGGGTATGTTTGTTTTCTCTATATTGTTTTAATGCTTATTTATGCTTTTCTATTAAACTACTTGGTTGCATTGGGTTGCAACATATTCCAATTTTCCCCAATAGTCTAATATCTCTGGCTGTAGCACTCTCATGACCATCGCACATGGAAGCAGCCTTCCCCAGACTGACCAGTAGGGGATATTATCCTTTAACAGCTGGGGATGTTTAGGTTAGGCTCTCTAGTAAACTCTCACAGTTGTACTATAAGAAGGATCAAATGCGTTTTGGTTTTAACGCTGTTTAGATAAATACCACAGTCTTAATTAGTCAACCATCTTATTGCAATGCTGTTGCAGGAATAAGTAAAACACTTCTTTCCCCCTTTCCTTCCAGGGGTCACTGTGGAACCAAAGGTGGTTTGGTTATATTGTACATAGCCTCAACACTTTTTACCACTTGATTCACACAACTGCACCTTCAGACACAAAGATGTCACTTTGGTGGGGAAATGTTTCATGCAGTTATTCTGTTGCTTCCAGGACCCATCTGGTTGCTTCCAGGACCCATCTCTTTGGGATAATGCAGATGGCTTCTGCATGACAGCATTCTGTAAACCAGCGCAGCACATATAACTCTGGGATTCCCACCAGTTAATAAGAGGTGAGCAGTCTTTGAAAAACTACAAGAAGTCCAGTTGAATTTTCTTAAGCCAAGAGTGCTCCTGCACCACAGCACAGGTCGTGATTTAGGCATTCTAAATGACTTAAAATGGAGATATGGACTTAAATACAATAATTTACCAAATTTAAGTAGTGTTGTTTAAAATTTAGTATAAATGTGATCCACCTTGCCCCTTTACAGGGTGCCCAGCTTACAAGGTTAATTGTCATACACTATAATTGACGTGTAGCTGACATATTGCCCGGTGCTATAGCTTTACTTGTGCATGCATGGACCACTTATCTTTAATGCAGATTTCAGGGCAGGGCCTCTGCTCAAAACTCAATTACAGTCTGAATAAAGCCCGTAATGTCCCCACTTCAGTGAAATATTGATTCCTAATCCTTGGCAGTCATTACTATGCCAGAAAATAATAGACCAGAGAATTGGATTTTGATTTAACACACAACGTGTTTATTCAAATGCTAGGGACTTAATATTCCATTGACTCTCATTTTGAGCCACAGAGGAGAACAAAATCATGATGGGAGCTTGGATGCCACATTTTTATATTGTTGTGAAAGAAAAAGAAGTGATGGGACATCTTTTCTGTCCTCCTCCTTGGCCCTAATACACAAGGTCAGCTCCATGTAATTGGCTTGCTCAATGATCCTTAGGAAGAAGAAATTAGAAGTTGAGCAAAATAATGGCTGAAACAATGAAACATGGTCAACCAATCAGAGAACCGCAGCCATTAACGGAAGCCTTTTGATGTACTTCCTGCTTCTGCTCATGCAGGATTCATTGCAGTATTTTAAAACAGTCAATATATTAATGTTCATAAACATCACATTAGCTTATTCACCTTGGGAAATATTAGCATTTTAATGTTGGGAGAAAACTATAAAGCAGAGCAAACACAATGTTAAAGCGAAGATGAGTAGAACAGAAATGATCAGCAAAAACGTTACAATGAATACAACCAAAGCTGTGATAGAAACAAAGAGATATTAAAAATGAAACAATGTATGTGATCAAACACTTTAGAAACACTGTGTGAGTGCATGTGTGTGTGTGTCTGTGTATGTGTGTGTATGTTTGTGTGTTTCTAAATCTAAATAATTTTCTACTTGATGTCCAGACTGAAGCTGAAGGTAGAATCTATAGAATAAAATCTTTAAGGGTTCAGATTAGGGGTACGGATTTGGGGTAATCTTGGTTTCTACAGGCTTCTGAGTGGTGCTACAATTAAAATGCAGTAAAATGTGGAATTTGCAAATTGTTTGCATTTATTTTTATGATAATAATTTGTATTACGATGATAGAAAAAAATGCGTGCGCACAAAACCAGGCTCCCCTTACAGATAGTAAATACAATATGTGTGTAAATGTGCATGTGTGGATGTGTGTGTGCATCTATAGTTATTGTAATGAAGGTTAATGAGCTCTGTTCAGCCTCCTCTTTATTGAATTAATTCCAGCCAGTAATGAATCATAATTACTATAATTAGCAGCTTGAGCTGT
This sequence comes from Takifugu rubripes, assembly GCF_901000725.2. Lineage (NCBI taxonomy): Eukaryota > Metazoa > Chordata > Actinopteri > Tetraodontiformes > Tetraodontidae > Takifugu > Takifugu rubripes. Next base: position 1,054,135 of record NC_042298.1, on the reverse strand, counting down.
CTGATCTCTAACTGGTGGCCAGTTAGAGTGAGGTGATGACGTTGAAGCCTTCAATACACCTCCACCTTCTCTACACTCTTCTCTCTATTGTGTTTGTGTTCGTTTAAACACAATTTCTTTACAGAACAAATACTACGCAAACACACACACATGCAGGCACTCACAAGCGCTCAAATGTGCACACATACACGCACACATACACAAAGAACCACATAAACCAGGAGTGGGTCTTATTTATCAAATGCACTTTTTAAAATACACAAAAAAAAATGTTTTTATTACTGCTTAAAATCGTTATAATCTATTCTTTTTCATCTTACTATCATCTTTTATTAAATAAAATTCCCAAACAACACATTATAACAAAAAAGTTCTCCACACTAGAGCTATATTTTAAATAAGCTTTTTTTTTCCCCTTTTCCCTTTTGATGTGTAATAGCCCCATCCTCCACACACACACACACACACACACACACACCCATACGCGCACTCTCTCTCAGATAGCATCTGACCTGAAGAATTAATTAAATATGATAGCTGATTAAAAATAGCATAACTAATAGTGTAATATCTCAAGCTGTCGTCTTTAATAGTCAGCATTGTGTGTGTGTGTGTCTTATCTGCTGCAGACAGACGCTCTCACTATTGATTTCTGTTCATTTCAGTTGTCAGGAAGACCACTCAGCTCATCTGGAATCATTAAACTCTACTCTCTTCCTACCCTCCTTCCCGTTTACTTATTTTTCATAATATACTTAAATCTACACTTTTGCTTCTGTAATTCTTACTTGGTTTAAGAGAAAAAATCGCAAAAATCAGTCCTGTAAGAATTTAAAAACAGTATACAAATAAATCATAGCCATTTCTGAAATTGCGATTATACTGTATATTTCAATGTCATAATAGATTGGAAAAGTCATTTTTAAATCAAAGCAAGCAAATGAATTCATGTTACATCAAAAAGGGTTTTGTTGTAGGGGTGCAGCTGTACCTCAAACAATGTTGTCCTTAATGGGTTTGCAATAATTCAATGTATCATTCTTGAAATTACATGTAACTGAATTTGTGTGCCTGCATGCCACTAATTCATTGCCAAACTTTAATTCAGATCTTTGAGGTATTCTTGAAAACCACAGGAGAAACAAGTTGGGGTCCGATCAATCCTTGCTGGGTCACCTGGGTGAAAGTGTAGGATGTTTGAATTCTATTATGGCAGACAATATGGTCGTAGACACAACTCTGAATATGTTTTACTCAATTGTAGAAGAAGATATAGGGCTGTTTTTAAACATATCAGATACAAACACTTGTTCACGCCACTGTCAGTTAACCTCATCAATGAGCGGATTGCTGAGGATAGTCAGATGAGATAGAGGTCATGTACTAAGATGCTAGAATGCTTTTCATTTTTTTGATCCTTAGATTTTGTATGAATTTTATTTTGTATGAATTTTATTTTATTTATTCATTGGCTGCCCGTTAAATTTAGAATAATTTTAAAAACCCTTCTTTTGACCTACAAGGTCCTCAGAGGCCTAGCTCCATCCTACCTGGAGGAGCTAGTGATACCTTATCAACCCAATAGACCGCTCCGCTCTCAGAATGCTGGTCTACTTGTGGTTCCCAGAGTTTCCAGGAGTAGAATGGGGGGCCGAGCATTTAGCTACCAGGCCCGCCTGCTATGGAACCAGCTCCCTGTCCAGGTACTGGAGGCTGACTCCATCGCTACTTTTAAGATCAGACTCAAAACCTACCTCTTTGAAAAAGCTTATTGTCACTAATTCAGTAGTTCCAGTGACTATCATAGACAGACAAATTATCATACTTAGGGGGTCGTCTAATCATTAGGTCACATCTTAGTTATGCTGTTATAGGCCAAGGCTGCCGGGGTCCGGAAACATGATCACTTGACAGGCCTCTGTCACCCCACTGGGTCATGGTTTCCTCTCCTCTCCTTTCCTCTTCTCATCAAGCAAACTAGTTATGCTGATTCTTGTGTAGTTTTTCTGCTCCCCCCCCCCTATTTATTTACAGGTATCGCCGCCCTCGGAGCTGCATAATGACCTCCGGCCCCGCTGAAGTGATTGTATATCATATTTTTTGTGTGTGTTTCTGTGCTCTGTGCCTCTCCTCTCCCTCTCCTCTCCTCTCCTCTCCTCTCCTCTCCTCTCCTCTCCTCTCCTCTCCTCTCCTCTCCTCTCCCCCTCCTTCTCCTTTTCCTCTCCCTCTCCTCTCCTCTTTCCCCTCCTCCTCCTCCTCCTCCTCCTCTCCTCTACCTCCCCTTCACTCTACTTCTCCTCTCCTCTACCCCTCTCCTCTCCTCTCCTACCTATCCTATCCTCTACCTGTCCTCCCCCTTCTCCTCTCTCTTTACCCAGCCGGCCATCAGCAGGAGGGTCCCCCTACATGAGCCTGGTCCTGCTCAAGGTTTCTTCCTGTTAAAGGGGAGTTTTTCCTTGCCACTGTTGCTTGTCTGGGGTTAGGCCCTGTGATTCTGGAAAGCGCCTTGAAACAATTTTGATTGTATAAGACGCTATATAAATAAAGATTGATTGATTGATTGATTGTGTAGTTTTTTCATTATTTCTGAAGATATTAAGATTTTTGAATGCATTGTCTGTGCAACACGCAACACGTTCCACATTTGTCTGTTTCAAATTTGTCTCAAGGGAGACAAATTAAGACATTTTGTCTTTTGACCTTGCCTTGACTTTGCCAACATCCTCGACAAGTAGGTCCACAACATCTTCCACAAGCAGAGTGGAGTGGTAAAGAACGAGGAGGAAAGAGAGGGCCAGGAAGCAGGCAAACTTCAGAGCAAATCTCTTTCTGGTTCTCAGAGCAACTGCTTAGAAACCAGAAAGAGCGGAGTAGCCGGCTCACCTGTGCTGAAGGTGAGATCGACCGCCACCTCAGAGACACCTGCTGTGAAAGCAAAATGTAGACCACTGCCATCATCTGATTGATCCACCTGCACCAACTCTGGACTTCAAAGGATGAAGCCCAGTCGGAAGGAGATCCAGGAAGTTATCAAGAAGGCCAGACCAAGCTTATCTTGATCCGTTTGGAACTCTCTCACGGGTAACATGTACATTGACAACTCGGTCCAGAAATGAGTGATCTTGTTGGTACTGGATAACAAAGGTGTGGTCACACAGCAGTTCAAGAAATCCCAGGAGAACAAGGGGAACCTGGTGGTGCTGTGGGTGACCTCACAGACACCCATGGATCCATGCCCCACAAGCTGGTTGAGGAGGCCCTGCACCGGCAGCACATCCCAGTCAAGTTTAGATGGCTTCCATTCTGGAGGTTCTAGTCTGTAACATTTGACAGGTAAAGGCTTGAGACAGGAATCATCACTTGATGCACCATTTCAGTGATTTTATTCGCACTTGCCATTAACATGCTGGTGAAGTCTGCAGAGGTCCAGTGCAGAATCTCTTAACCAAGTGTGGTGTGTGACAGCTGCCTATCAGGGCCTTCATGGATGATCTCAAGGAGACAATATCACATATCCCATGGAGCAGGTGGATCCTGAATGGACTGGAGGAGATGACCTGCGGTGAAAAATGGGAAACCATTAAAGAGCCTGGAGAAGCTGTTTGAGCTAAGCCAACCTTGAACTAGAAGCTTGGCTATCCACAGTGGACAGTTCAGCCCTACTTGGTAAGTTCAAGGCTTGCCTTTAGCGGTGTAGCATCCTTCCAAAGATATTCGCCGCCCCCCTGATCTGATCAAGCGGAAGCTCCCCATTAGCAACTTCAATGAGGAGTTTAAGGTAAGAGAGGTGTTGCAATACAGAGAGTCAGAGGACCTCCCAGGTCTCCTAGGCAAGGACTAAAGTGAGGACAGGACAAAGGCGTAAGGTAGCAGAAGCTGTGAATGTGGGTGGGTTACATCTATGGCCCAGGGCACTGGTGGGAGCAGTAACTCATGGAAGGGCTGGCCTGGATAGTGGCAAAATTGCTCCCTACATTAAGGTGCTTGGCAAAGACAGGAGATCACTGGTGTCGTAAGAGAAGCAGGCCAGCAGGATGATTGGAGTGGTAGAAGTGAGCAAGATGGGATCATGTGGACTGCAAATCTCATGGGTGGAGCTGTGGAAATCAGAGCCAAATCATATGTGATTCCTGATCCAGGCTGTTTACGATGTACTACCAAGCCCATCCAATCTGTTCAGCTGGGGATTGGTGAGTCACCAGCCTGCAAACTGTGCCTGAAGAGGGGCACCCTGTAACACGTCCTCAAGTGTTGTCTGAAAGTCATGGGTGAGCAGATCATTCTCGTGCAATTCACCGTACCCTGGAAGGAGCATATCAAGGAGTCCAATGAGAAGAGGCAATGGATGTTAAGCTAGTGGAGGAGTCCTAGAACAATGGGCGACAAATGTGGTGTGAGTGTGGCTGAGGTGGGATGCAGAGGGTTTGCTGGCTAGTCTCTCTGCAGGGCATCCAGCAAGGAATCACAGCGGCACTCAGAGAAAAGGAATCAAGGTCACTGAGGCAGCAGAAGGAGGTTGTGGATAACAAGATGGGAACTATGGGTGGAACAGCCCTACCTGTACACAACCTAGGGCCCATTGGATCCCCAGCTGGGTCGCCCGGGTGAGAGCATCTGATGTGTGAAAATCATTGATGATGGCAGAAGAAAGTAGTAGTGAACTGAAGCATGGTGGACAGTGCAGTTCATACAGAAGTAACACATGAAGACTTGGCTCTTTTGTTGAATGGATTTGGTGCTGCTGCCTCTTCTTCAGGACTTTTATAGAGGCTGCCAATCTGCCTATGATCTTGTTTTTATGTCTATTTTGAAGCATAAAAACACAATAAATATATATTTTTAATACACTAATTTTTCCACTCTACTCTATTTTAACTTAAGTAAGAATATGTTAAAAAAAACAAAAACAGATGATGGAAACACACCAGTGATAAATACTAACTTTGCTAACAAGCTTTTAACATAACAAAACAAAACAAAACTGTGCATTGTGGTCCAAACTGGAGAACAAGTATGGTCCTGAAATGAAATGGAGAAAGTGAGTAATAAAACTGTTGGGAGCTCTTGAATTTGTTTTGCAAGATTGTTTTTATTTTATTTGCCTGACCTCAACTTCATTTGTGATACCTCAACTTTGTTTTGCGAAATCTTGAGTTTGTTTTGTGAGATCTCACAAATTCAACCAGTGTGAACTGTATAAGTGTCCTCCAATCTAAAGTTGGTTGTAATTTCATTTTTTGGTGGATTGGCTCTCAGGAGATTCAGGTAATTCAGTTTAATTTTGATGTTACTGAAAATGTACTTCTCATTTAGGCAGGCAGCAGGTTGAACTGCTGTGCAGACTGGAAAATAATACATTATATTATATTCTACATTCAGCAGTGTTGGCTTCTGAATCCAACTCTTAAAGTTGTTCTGATTTGCACTACAATAGCGCCTCCTTTTATATTCTATTAATGTGTTCTACTGTACTGAATGTCAGAGAGTTGCCTCTCTGAGAAGTGCAACACTAAAACTTAAATTCACTTGGAGGCTTCAGTAGCGTTTTAGGGCCAAAATGCTTTAATAAACCAAATCAAATGAAATCATCTTTACACCCAACAAGCAACAGTGGCAAGGAAAAATTCCCCTTTAACAGGACAAAACCTTGAGCAGGACCAGCCTCATTTATTCCCTATAAAAAACAACTTGTGTTCTTATCTGAGTGGCTAAAAGTGTCACTGATATGTCTCAGGCATAGTCCTTCATTGTCATTGTGAGGCTGTGTGTATGTGCATGTGTGTGAGTGATTGGTTTCTGTTTTATGGACTTGCTAGCAGAGCGTTAGTAATCCGTACAAATAAATCTGCTTTATTTGACCTTAGTGCTAATGCTAATAAAACACTTTACCACATGCCCGCGAGTGCGTGCATGCGCGCATGCACACACACACACACACACACACACACACACACACACACACACTCTCTCTCTCTCACACACACACACTCTGTCAACTTATCTACATTTAGAATTGACAGAAGTTGATCTCTTTGTCATGGCACCTTTAGCACGAAAAAAGTTAGTCACATCTTTATTTAGTTGAAAATTATTACAACTGCATTCAGTAGTCATGTTCTCTCGTGCTTTAAGAATATTTGATGTGATCATCTTTAATGTGGTCATATTCCTGTCTCATATGTTGTGAATTATAGGGTATTCATAAATGGGCAAGTTGCATTAGTTTCAATTTTTTTTGTCCATTTATTCATGTTTTTTTGCAAATGTAGTTGTATGACTTTTTAATCACTTTACAATTTATTACATTTATTATATTACTATTTATTACATGCGGAAGAGCAGCTTTTCATGATAACAATAATAATAGTAATAATAATAACCATTGTTATAATATGTAATAAATATAAGTTAACAATACAAAACAAGCTGTTCAAATTTATTATCTTTAATATACAGTATATTCACAGGAAGGAGAAAAAGACACATATACAGAAGATAGGTCTAAAAAGTAAATTTTATATTGAAATTTAATCATAAATGAAATTCAATCATAAATTTCAATAGTTTTTTTTCTTACATTCCCCTACATTACACACTAGGGAAATCAACAGGGTGAAATTCAGATTCAGGATGGTAGTTGTTGTTACTGGACATGTGATGTTGCTGTAATCAAATTACTGTTAATCTCTTAGTATAATGGCAATACATGAAATACATTTGTTCATAATCTACAAATCACTTTATCTGGTTCAAGTCCAAAAAAACCTTGTCACCTGTTTATGATCATGCAAACAGTATTAGACAATTTTACACAAATAAATTAAATAGTTACATTAGTATACCACAAAATTTCAATGCAAAGTGCTGGGTTAGCTATCTAGCTGTAATTACAAGGCCTTGTTTGTAAGTTATATCATTTTAACTTGAAATGGGTGTGGAAAACACCAGGGTTACATCAATTTTCAAAATATTGATTGACAATTAATTAAGTGATCATTCAAAATGTTTTACTTGGTTAAATATACATGCATAACTTGTGGTTTTGACAGAGTTTAGGACCATTTACTTGTGTTCTTTCTCCTGAGTTTATTAGCACTTTACCGCACATGAACAGAGGATGAGGAAAAGAGAGAGAAAGATGTCAGAGCTTCAGGCAGATAAATGTTGCAAGTGTGCAGCAATTGAGAAAAAAGCAACTAAAGAAAATAGTCTTATCAGTAATTTAACAGAACAGCAGGCTGATATGGCCTATTGATCTGTTCAATCGAATCTTTATCTCCACAACACAATGTATTTGGCTGTTTATGAGCCCCCCCCAAGAATAATAAAAACTAGAATAGATGGATCCACCTTATAGCACTCATCTTTAAAAAGTGTAATTTGGATATTAAACACAATTACATACAATTTCCCCTTAAGTAAACTGAATGTCTGAAGGAAGAGCTGGGGCCTTTGACTCCTTTTACTTAAACAGGGGTTAAAAGTCTTGGAGCTTTGACGTTGAACTAAATTTGACGAGCAATTAAATTCTGGAGCAAATGGTAGCTTTCTCCAGCTCAAAACAGTTGCAAAAATTAGCCATTCTGAATGGAACCAGATTTTGGGAAAGTACGTGCTTTAATTACCACCAGACTTACAGTCTATACCTCAGTCAGTAAATCTTCCTTTCACATTGGCAGCTGGTCCAGAATGCAGCAGCCGGACTGCTGACTGGTACACGGAAGTATGAACACATCACAAAGGGCAGCTTTGCCCTGGTTCCCTTTTAAATACAGTACACTGTGAAACAGACTGTTTTGAAAGCCTGGAATAGTCTAGCACAGGGGTGGGCAAACATTTTGATTCGTGGGCCACAATGGGTTCTAACATTTGACAAAGGGGCCGGACCAGGAGCAGATGGATGGATGGAGTGCTTTGGTAACCTCACCTCATTGGAGAAAAAATACACATCTTGGGATATGGAGAAAACATGTGCTTTAATTTCAAATGAAAAAGAAGAGAAGCATTACAACAAAATATCTGACTTTGGAATGATTCTTAAAACACTTAAAATCAAATGAATAAAATGTGCCTTTTAAAAAAAAATTAATAACCATTTCTATTTTAAAGCACTGAAAGTTCTGTTATCCTTCAGGATATCACCATCACTCTCCTCCTGACTGTCTTTTTTCTAGTGGGAAAACACCAGAATTGCAGTGAAAATTTGACATTAACAAGGTTTATTCATTTAATTTTTCAAGTTTGGCGGGCCGGATTAAAACGTTTAACGGGCCGCGTGTGGCCCCCGGGCCTTAGTTTGCCCATGCCTGGTCTAGCATCACTATTTTGTTGATATGCTAAGCCTACACACTAAAAACACACCTGTTCCAGAATTTGGAGATCTCGACAGTGTAGAGGTTGCCAGAATTTACCTTTGTGCAGGCATGTTTAGATGACCATACCATACTATACCATCCTCTACCGCTTACCCGGGGTCGGATCGCAGGGGCAGCAGCCTAAGCAGAGAGGCCCAGACTTCCCTCTCTCCAACGTGTCCTGGGTCTTCCTGGGGGCCTCCTACATTTATGAATAAAGGAAAAATCATATAGTGTACTTGTACATGTGTGTGTGTGTGTGTGTGTGTGTGTGTGTGTGTGTGTATGTCAGAGAGAGAGAAAGAGAAAAAGGGCTGCTGAGGTATTGAGGCCAGGAATGAAGACCATTTGCTGGCTGAGTTCACGTGTACATGTGAAATTTGATAAGCAGTGTTCGTTTCATGATTTGCAAGGTTAGAGGAAGGATAGTAAGTCTAGCATGTAAGAGACCCTGAGTCTGAGTTTCAATTTCTTTGCTTTTCCTACCTAAACTAGGCCCAGGTAGTTTTACCAGTCCTGGAGGGAGTTGATCATTGGTCTTTCATCTGGGGATCCTGGTGGGGGAGCCAAGCTGGGAAAAGTTGCAATTCCATGCCGTATGGTCCTGGTGGTACACACTGGCAACTGTAAACTGCTGGATCATTTGAGGTGGCTCATAGCAGCTCACTGCCAGCTACCTGGATGGCTCTGTTGCTTAGAAGTTTAGCCTTTAGAACAGTGGTCTCAAGCTCACGGCCCGCGGGCCAACTGCGGCCCCCAGGACGATAGTTTGTGGCCCCCACCTTAATATGAAAGTTTAATGTTAGTGCGGAAAAGAGTGAAGAAGGTCATAGTTGAGAGGTAATAGAGAGAACAAATGACCTGATTACCTCAGGGTCACATGCCACAGTCAACCAGTGGTGACTGTTGGATCAGGTTTTCAGACCTGAAGGATTCTGAGACATTTAGGGTTCTGGTGCTTTATTTTGTCTTCAAGAAGCAGAAAGCCATGTGGTCACCTTGGTTATTTATGGTGGCCCTCCATTGCTCACCCAGGTGCCAACACCTGTGAGTTTTATTGAGGGCTTTTTTCTGTCACCATAGTGTTTGGGGTTTTTTTTGCTTTAAGAAAGAAAGTCAATGTCAATTATTGCTGTTCTGTCCATGTCAGGCTTTAGAGTGGATTCCTTTTGGAAACCATTGGGGGGCTTTGTTAGTGTGGTGCAAAAAATGGTTGAAGCAGTTGTCTTGGGGGGTACCTCCAAGGCTGCAGGGGTGGGTTCGCATCTTATTGGTTTGCTTCCCGAGGCTTGCGGTTCATGCACCGTTAGAGGGATTGGCTGCAGTTATTATTTGGCTTAAGAGTGCTTAAAAAGCTCGGGCTGATAATGTGGGTGCAACCTGTTCTATATTGGACCAATATTGATGATTCAAGGCAGGTAAGTTAATTCAATTATATGGTCGTTACAGCTTCTGTGGAGGAGGTTTTAAGGGCTCCATCTGTTTGAGTTGGGCATTCTCAACTCAAAATTTCATCCTGCTGAATCAAACGACTTGTCTACTGCTGCTAAAGTTGGACTGAGATCAGATGACCTTTAATAAGTGCAAAGAGTTGTTATTGTTGTGAAGGGATTTTTCAGGGTTCTAGCTGTTTGTTTTGGGTTTCTTTGGTATGTTTTCCCCGTTTCTGCACTGTTCTGTCTCCAGGATCTCACCTCGAGTGGTGCTGGCCTCCTCACCCAAGGTAATCCTTCAAACTTTAACTTACCTGAGAAATACATCTTAGATCTTAGAATTGCTTTTAAAACAATCTGTTATCCGGAAGGGCAGTGCAATGGGTTACTGCTATCATAGAAAATCAAACCCCTGCATCTACTCACTACCCTTCCTTCACCACGGAGCTCAGGTGTGTGTTTGACCACCTGGCCCGGATCAGTGAGACAGCATCAAAGCTTTTTACTCTGCACCAGGGGGCTAGTACTATGGCTGATTGTTCCATCCACTTCCAGATCGTTGTGGCCAACAGTGGTTGGAATGACACCGCCCTCCGAGGGGTTTATATTCAGCGGCTGGCAGAGGAACTAAAAGATGAGCTGGCAGCTCAAGAGGAGATGCCAGATTTGGAGATGTTACTCGACCTCTCCATATGTATGGACAATCGCCTCAGGGAAAGACGGAGAGACAGGGTCAGGTTACGTTATGCGGTTTCTCCAATGGTGTCTGGTTAGTTGAGTGGCACTGCAGCTGAACCACCAACACCAAGCCATGTCCCTCCTCCTGAAGTCACAGCTACTGAGTCCACGCAGCTGGGATGAACCAGACTCTCCCATTCCAAGAGGCAGAGAAGGATGACCATCAAGGTCTGCCTGTACTGCGGTCCACCAGGCCATTTCATTGCTGCATGTCCAGCTCGGCCAGAAGGACCAAGCTCGCCAGTGCATGCAGGAGTTGGGGTGAGTGGAGCATCTTCCTGTTTCTCTCCGGCCCATTTGATGCTGCCAGGTACGCTTCTTTGGTCTCATGACACCATCTCTATGTCTTTCCTTGTCGATTCCGGTGCATATGACAGTTGCATCCACCAGGATTAATCACACAGGCCAGAATTCCAACTGAAGTTCTGTCCAAGCCCAAGACCATCCTCGGTTTAAACGGGGAAATCCTGGCCAAAATAACTCATCGAACCGCACCCTTAACTCTCGTCAACTAGAGTAACCACAGGGAACATATTTAGCTTTGTCTTATTCCTGCGTCCTCCTCCCCTGGTGTCCTTGGTGTGCCCTGGTTAGCCTGCCATAACCCACAGTTCGACTGGTCGGCTGGTAGGCTTACCAGTTGGAGTGTCTCCTGCCACACTAACAGTATTCGCTCTGCACTAAAATCCCATATCCATCCCAGGAGGTTCCATACCTCTCCACAGTATCTGCAGAATATCACGATTTGGGAGCAGTCTTTAGTAAGCAGCGTGCTCTTTCTCTGCCACCTCATCGCCCTTATGACTGTGGCATCGACCTCCTCCCAGGGGCTTCTTTGCCTTCGAGTCGGCTATACAACCTCTCCCGGCCAGAGCAGGAAGCAATGAAAAGGTACATCTGTGAGTCCTTGGCAAACTGTCTGAACCGCCCTTCCTCCTTCCCTGTGGGAGTGGGGTTCTTTTTCGTTCAGAAGAAAGATGGCTCCCTTTGATCTTGTATAGATTATTAAGCTCTGATTGACATCACTTCCAAGAACAAGTACCCATTACCCCTCCTCAATGTGGTGTTTGGCCCTCTACACAAGGCTCAGATCTTCTCTAAGCTTGACCGTCGCAATGCTTACCATCAAGGTGATAAATGGAAGATGGTGTTTAAAACAACATTGGGCCACTTTGAGTATCTGGTCATTCCTTTTGGTCTTACCAATGCCCCAGACGTGTTCCAGTCTCTGGTTAATGATGTCCTTCACGACATGTTAATTTCCTCTTCATTTACCTTGATGACATGCTCATTTCTTCTGAAACGAAGGAGGAACATGTGCAGCATGTCCGCCTAGTTCTCCAGCGCCTCTTAGAAGACATTTTCATTAAGGAAGAGAAATGTGACTTACACACCACTTCCATTGCCTTCCTGGGATTCATTGTTGGACCGGGACAACGCTCTCCTGATCCTGCCAAGGTGAGTGCAGTGGCGGATTGGCCCACCTCAGCTTCCCGCAAACAGCTCCAATGGTTCTTGGGGTTTGCAAATTACTATTGGTGCTTCATTTCCAATTATAGTAAAGTTATTGCTCCTCTCACCAAGCTAACTTCCTCAGTAAGGGTTTTTCAGTGGTCCCAGCAAGCACGATGGGCATTTTTCCACGGCTGTTTTAAATTCTCTCTCACTTACCGCCCAGGTTCCCAAAATGTCAAGCCAGATACCTTGTCTCATCAGTTGTCCTTAGATCCTTCCAGTTCAGAGCCAGGTCCCCTCCTGCATTGTTGGAACTGCTTCCTGGAAGGTGGAGGAGAGGGTCCTAGAGGCGCAGCGATCGACTCTGGACCCTGGGGGCGGCCCAACTAACTGACTCTTTGAACTAAATTCTGCCCATTCGGACGTCTTGCAATGGGGTCCAGACTTACCTGCCACCCTGGTCTCTCATGGACTCTGCACTTCCTTAGGCAATGCTTCTGGTGGCCTTCCATGACTCGAGATGCCAAGGCTTTCATAGCAGCCTGTCAAGTTTTTGCCTGTGGAAAGTCCTCACACCAACCTCCTGCTGGCCTTCTCAATCCGCTATACACCGCTCGGCACCCCTGTTCACACATCGCAGTGGACTTTTTCACTGGTCTTTCCCCATAGGACAGGAATAACGCCAACCTCACCGTGGTTGATCATTTTTCCAAAGCTATCAACTTAATTGCTCTCATAAAACTCCCTTCCACAGCAGAGACTGGGGATCCACTGGTCTGACATGTTTTTCATCTCCACGAGGACCCCAATTCACATTCCATGTCTGGAGAGCTTTCTGGAGGAGCTCACTTGGAGTCCCCCGCGTTATATCTTGGATAACAGTTTCCCCAAAGGAAAATAGATCATCCCACCACATCATAACAACGTGTTTTGATGTACAATATAGTTGACACTGTAGTGATTGTACGGAACAGGGCCCTTATGTTCCATTCCTATGCAAGTTGGAGTTTATGGTTTTGATTTTTTTCTATCTTACATCAAGGTGAAATATTACACAGAATGACATTGGTATGACATAGTAATTACTGTGATGGTAAACTATGTCTGATGTGAAGCTCCTTGAAAAACTACCTGAAGTCTAGTTGAATGTTGAATTTGAAGCTAATATTACCATCTTCATCAATGGTTATGTGCTGTTATTCATACTGAGATAACCCCCCCCCCCCCCCCCCCCCTCTCTCTCTCTCTCTCTCACACACACACACACCTCACTTAATTCAATTTTCTTTTTGGCAGCAGCAGTCTTTTTGTTAATTTAGATAATCCCATTAAGACACTAATTAACAATAGGCATAGGCCTAATTAGCGGGCCCAAATGCTGACATTTGGCATGGTCCATTGTTAAAATTATTTCTAGACATTGCCCCTGAGAGGTATTTGTCAGAGGGATGATAATAGCAGCGCTTTGTCACACTGTGTGTGTGTGTGTGTGCGTGAGTGAGTGAACAAGCAAATGAGCAAGTGTGTGAGATGGAGAGCTGGAGAAAGTAAAACAATATAGGTAGTTGTTTCTAAGCTGGTCCGCTGGGAGAGAAAATAAGGAAAATCCTTTTTGCTTCCTGCTCTTCTGTACTTGCAGACATTTATCAAGAAAAAATATTGTCTTCATTTTAAATTTAAAAAATGATTCTGATTCTGAACACAAAACTCTCAAAACCCATATATAACTATAGTAGTCACTGAGCATGATGGGTGCATAACTTCATCTGCTTATTTTCTAAACCTGAAGCCCGATCACTCTGGAGCAGGGTAAACCTGGACAAATCTTGATGCACCCTATCAAATTCAAACCTTTTTCCCCCGATTAGCCTCACCGATTAGTGGTTTTCTTAATGACTTGTTCACACTACATGTTGGGTTGCTGTGCTGTGATTGAATTTGGCTAGGTCTCTTGAGGTAGGTAAGATATTAACACTAAAACTGGCCAGCAACAGGGCTGTTCACACAACTGTCCATCAGTTGATGTGGCCGGCTGCTGTACTTGGTCTCCAGACCCTATGGGCTGATGTTTTTCACTGCAAACTTGGATGTTGAGCTCAAAAGACCCCTCTGGGTTTGTGCATAAGACTATCATCCTGTTCTTCATGCTTCATGCCGCTGCCCTGCTCTGTTGCTGCTCTGCTGCTGCTCTGGTCACTTCTGCATTTCTATGAACCTCCATGTCTGCTGTCATTGGCTGTAGTGCTTTTTATATCATTGTAACCCAACTGGATATTAGGCAGGTTAGTTATACAGTTTTTCATCAGTGACTTAGAGCCAGGCAGTCTGCAACTGCTGTCTTCAAGGTGCTCACCAAGCCTATGGCTGCCTCACCTCGATTTGGGTTAAAATCACATAGTTGGAACAAGGCTTAAGTTGTTGTAAGTTGTTCAGGCTCAACCTCCTCACATTATGCTTGTGGAAAAGTTCTTAGGTTCACTATTAAACACCACTCTAAGTTCCACTACAATTTGATTTCTTCACCACTGATGACGATTCAATACGCATCTCTCTCTCTCTCTCTCTCTCTCTCTCTCTCTCTCTCTCTCTCTCTCTCTCTCTCTCTCTCTCTCGCATACACACACGCATACACCTCCATAGGCTGTCATTTTTACTCAGTCACTCACTCACACACTTCAGTTATGTTTGGTACAAAATAAAGAATTGGTTTTGTGTACTAACTATTTTTTGTTGTGCTTACTTTATTTATTAAAGGCAATCGGTTTCCTAGATTCCAATTAAAAAACAGAACTGCTCATGTAAGTCAGAATAACTTTGTGTAGTTAAGTTGATACTAATTGACATTTCTAAGTTGGCAGAACTTCCTTAACACAAGTTACACTAATTTAACAGAATTGAGTACATAGAACAAGCTTTCCAGTCTCAATCTTCAATCTCAATCTCAATCTTTATTTATATAGCGTCTTTTACAAAAAATTGTTTCAAGGTGCTTTCCAGAATCACAGGGCCTAACCTCAGACAAGCAACAGTGGCAAGGAAAAACTCCCCTTTAACAGGAAGAAACCTTGAGCAGGACCAGGCTCATGTAGGAGGAACCTCCTGCTGATGGCCGGCTGGGTAAAGAGAGAGGAGAAGGGGGAGGACAGGTAGAGGATAGGATAGGTAGGAGAGGAGAGGAGAGGAGAGGAGAGGAGAGGAGAGGAGAGGAGAGGAGAGGAGAGGAGAGGAAACCATGACCCAGTACACAGAACAAGGGACTATAAAGTACGGTAAAGACTATTAATCATTTACTTGTATTTTTTAAGGCAATCGGTTTCCAAATTTTTTAAAAGTAAAGCCAACTTGTAAGATGTTGGAGTGCATTAACAATGCAATGAAACACCCATCGATATGCTGTGATAGGATTCACTCCTCTTCGAGGTACGGTGCAATATGACTCCGTTTGATTTGACATGATCGATCAATATTTAGTTGCAATATGAGAGTTTATCAGCCTGTTTTTTATGAAGCAAACCAAATAAATTCAATTTAAGTCTAAAACTATCACAGTGCAACTAACTCACAGCAAAGTTTACATGCGTCTTGACAAGTTTACCACCTTGTTTGAAAAACCCCAAATACTGCCACACGTTTGATTTGTGTCTTTTTTTGATGCATCTCCTTGCTGCTAAAATCATCCTCATTTGTCTCCATATTTGTCGTGTATACCCTACAAAGAAGTGAGAGTGCATTCAGTTTGCCTTGGAAACACCATAAGGCAGGAAATAGATAGAACATGATATACATATATAATATCTATAATATACTATAACATATTTATCTCTAATATGTATAACAACATCCTAAAATCATCCTCTTCGATTGGCAGCATTCTTCAGAAAATTAACTTGAAATCTGTTAGACATAAACAATTCATCACATACAGCTCCATCCATAACACTAAGCAGGGGGCTAGTCTGTGTGTGTGTGTGTGTGTGTGTGTGTGTGTGTGTTACTGTGTGGTGCCAACATGAGAGGCATTGATAAATGTATCTATTTGGTGGTGTGTTTCTGGCAGAGTGATGGATGAAAAGAAACCAGTTGCTAATATGTGGGATGGGACTAAACACTGCTACACTGCTATCACCTACACCCATCCTACTATTAACACAAGTGCTACACGGATTCACTGTGCAAGAGGCACACAGCACATTTTGCTTTGGAGGCCAAAGGTAATTACTCTCAATATCTTTAGCTTTATTATTGCGTGTTATTGGTAAAGAGGTGCTAGTGATGACAGTATGCCACCAGCAACTCCAGGATCACTTTGACATCAAGCACCCAAGTTGGATGGCGAAGCCTTTTGAAATATTTAACAGGGAGTTGTAGCAATTCGCTACAGAAAAGAGTCATTTAGCAGACTAAACACAAAGTCACTGAAGCATCATGTACAGTATCGCTGTACAACTTCTCACAATATCAGCAAACATTATTCCTTCCTTCTGCCAAAAAGCTGTGTTCTGCAATTAGGTGACAATGTTATCAAAGCTAAAAAAAAAAAAAAAAGTGGTACATTGTTCAAAACTAAAAGACATTAAAAATTCTTGCTGAATTTATGAAATTTATGTTCAAAATGATCATTACAAGACAGATTATATGATCAAGCTCGGAAATGTCTTTTGCTGTTCAGTTTACCATTATATAGGCTATTGCCTATTTGAAAACCCTTTACACTACTTGAAAAATGATAGTTTGATGCTGTATGAAAATACACACTTTTGATATGACTTACGGTATTTCTCAACCAGTTACCCACTGCTCTTCTTAACCTAAGCCCGTTTTAGCAATTATACTTCTCAGCAAGTACTGCAAGTGAAGTACATAGAGAAAGTGCACATATACAATACAGAAAATTTAGCTAATACAGTGCTACGGGCTAATAATATCATTTATAAATCCAAATCAGTCAATATTTCAACAGATCCATTCAACAGAAAAGAAAATCCACCAGGGTAATGTTTTCACCAGAATTCAATCAACTTCAGAGGGGATATCTTCATCGGCAAGATGAGGGAAGTATCCCAGGGAGTGTCAAATCCATCCTGGATTGACTGTGGCATCAATTTGGTCACATGCCTCCTCTATGGCCTGAGAGAGGGGGACCTTACTTGGGGCTGGATATCATAACATTTCCAACTCCTTGAATGTATTCAGAAATGGAGAGAATGGTAAAAGATAAGTACATAAATTGAGGTTACTGCTGAAACCAATTTTGGACCTGTGCAGAGCAATGTGATGATATTGTCACATTATTTATTGTAGCTGTCGCATCTTGTTAGTACACATTAATGTTGTGCTATTGGTCCAAAAATGTCAGAATGTGAGATGTTTTGTAAGGCTCAACACTGGCATGGAGGACCCCATTCTGTGTAATGCAAAGGTTGACATTACGTCCAGACTTCATTGGGACTTTGATTGCAGCCTTGTGGCCACTGACATTTCTGCCTTCTTGATTTTAAGAAGTTTAACCCAGCCTAATTATTGTAGATGATCTCTTGTGGAATTTCATCAGTATCCATCTGTTAAACACCAATACAGGCTGGATTGTAAGATTGTATAGCTTAGCATGGATCTAAACAATATATTAGCCCAGCGATGTCCCAGAACATAGAAAACAATACATGTACTTAAGCCACACCTGTTTGGCCCTTCCTAAATTCCACTCAAAAGGCACTCGATACAGCTGTTTCATTTGATGCCAATTTTTTTTCCCCAGGATTTGTGTCACTTTTGATAGAGAGACCCAATGAACATTGTCAGCCATAATGTTACCTTTAATTTCGCAGAGCCTCATTTTTGGCCATAACCATGTTTATGATTGCTCTTTCTTGCTGTCTCCACTTATGCACAGATTATTGTTTTGACCCTAATGCTACAGTGATCCACATGACCAAGCTTATTTTGAATCAGCATATGGCTTGCTGATGTATCTTTCTCTTTGTGCCTCAAGATCAGTTCCGATCTATCTACACCTGCCATTTATCTGACTCATCTCCATTCCTACTTGCCACAGAGATGTAGCTGAGCATACTTGCCTGTTGTCTTCATACAAACTACTATCTTGGAGCACATCACCAGATCAAGAAGCTCCCTGTGACCTTCCACCTACTCTTGCACTTGTCTTTTCACCTTGTTTGGCTGAAACACCTTTCAGATAATCAGCAGCAGGGTTTTTGGCATAATATTTGGTGGTTTTTATATATCACAGCCATTGACTCTATTTGCCAGCATTTAGTTCTGATCAGACCTTTTCTTTGCAATGACAGTGAAATGTAAAGATGAGTGAATATTGTGTCAGGTGTATTTCTTCATTGCAGCTAAACCCTCAGCAGTTAGAGAAGACTATTGATTTTAATTAGCATCTACCCAGAGGGAGCTGGCTGATGATTGCAGAAGAACAGGATGTCCTCAAATCTATGATAAAAATCTCACACACAGAAGCAGAGCTAATTATTAACTTTAATCACTGGAGGAATGGCTGTGGGTCCTGTCCAAGGTGCTTAAAGGTGGAAGAAAATGTGGAGAGAGGGGAGAATTGTCTTTAATTTAACTAATTTCACACAGAAGTGACCAGAGTAATGCTATTCCATATATCATCGACATATATTATTTATTATGTTAGTAATGCGTGGCAGTTCTACAATCTAACTTAGCACAAAGATTACTGTGGTGCTTACATTTGCTAAATTATTGTCACAATTCTAATTTAATGCACAATAAAAGCTCGTTTTCTCATTCAGGTGGATTTGCATGAATGACATGTTAGATCTGCTCAGTCATTTGATACTTTCAAACTAGTACTGCTGATTCTATTCTCTGTGGCTTTCAATCAGGCTTTTTTAATTACTCTTATTTGTTTTACTGTATTTGTACTTACCATAAATGTGCTTTATTTTCACAAAGACCTTGACTATAGTTAAGAAGTACAGTTTCTTATCATTGTGTTTGAAGGAGCAATGGCCATAAAAGCATGGTCAACAGAAAGTATCAAAAGCACATAAATAATGTGCTCAGGAAGAACGATGTCCACATTACTCTCTCATCCTTTCTTCATGTTATTTATCTTTCCAAACTGCTCCATGTCTCCATCAGGCAAAAACCTGCTGGAATTTATTTTGAAAGGGTATTTCTGCACTTAACCAATAAAATGTGTCTGTGTGTGTGTGTGTGTGTGTGTGTGTGTGTGTGTGTGTGTGTGTGTGTGTGTGTGTGTGTGTGTGTGTGTGTGTGTGTGCGTGTAATATCATCCAATCAGAGCAAAGGAAGGCCTGGATCACAATTACTGTCAAATGTCAATTTCATGGAGGCAATATTGAGGAGATTAACACTCACATTCAAACACAGACAAATACTGAAGCAAATAAACAGGGGAAATGACAAAGAGACAAGCACCAATAACACACACAAACACGCACACACACACACGCGCACGCACACACACACACACACAGAGTAGAAATGGAGTGAATGTTAATATATGGCCCGAGGAAGGGTGAAAGTGAAGGTGACTGAATGTTGTCCAGGCTAATGGAAAGCTAGCCAACCTTAACCCTATCACTGAAAATCACCTGCACAACTCAAAATAGCATCTAAACACACATGGTCATATAGACCCGCACAAACTGTAATTCATATCATGTATGAGCCACACTGAAGCAGCAGCCACTGCTTCTGCACATTCAAACTTCTTTTTTGCATAAGGTTTGATGTGTGGACATAAACACACCATTTAATCACCCCTTTCTGATCTGGTCTGTATATATTCATAATTATATGTACATTTCAAATGGATGGACTGAAGCAGAGTTTGCTAATTTGCTATTGTAAGAAAGAAGAAGAGCTGCATACATTGGAGTCTCATAGGTATGCACATGAGACCACTGATCCAAAATGGGTCACTCTCAAAATGCAACTGATATGACCACAGAATGCTAAAACAATGGTAATAATAAGAGGATAAGATAATGTGAAAAATACAAATAAATAGGTTTCTTGCACTGTAAACAAAGAAAATATTAAATATCTCATTATGTCCATCTGTCTCTCTCTTATCCATACGCACTCTTTCCTGAGCACACACGCGCGAGCGCGCACACAAACACACACACACACACACACACACACACACACACACACACACACACACTAATCTTTCACATGGTCTTTCAGGCTTGACTCTGTGATTCAAGCGTTGTCCAGACTGATGGAATGGTCATTGAATAACTGACTCTCTCGCTTTCTCTGCAGTCTACAGTTGTCAGTCAACCTGACAAACACATATTTAGAGCACCTGACTGATCACATTATCCAGGACAAAAGGCTTTCTTTCTGAGCAAAGTGGCCATATCAGACTTGACTCAAGTGTTAAATAAAGCTTACACATTTAAAGGTCTCCATCTGTGGGTCAGTCACCACTCAACATGCTGGAGGTGCACAACAACACAAAAGTCACACAAACCAAACAACCAACCATTTAGTTTTTTGAAATGCTAACAAAAAAAATCGTAAAAGAAATAGTTGTTATACTTAAAAACATTACAAATTCAAATGATGTTAGAATTACAATCTTTGATATTTATATGCACTTGTATGCATTTTCATTTAATTCATTAAAATGAACTAAAATAAATTTCACACATTTTTAGCAGTAGTGTGGAAACCAACACATGAAATCTTGTTAGACTTTGTAGACTGAGTTTAAAGGAACCGTATGCAAAATATTCTTATAAAATAACCATCAAATGATATGATATGTCAACAGACATTAAGGAATCATGATAATTTCAAACACTTTTATCACTGACAACAGTAGTCCAGCAAAATAAATAAATAAATATACGTATACATATAAATGTAGTTATCTCTATAAATGAGCATGTTTCTGTGGTCCAGCAGGTAGTGATACCATCCAGCACTGCCTGGAAATATCTGCCTCATACAGCCAGTTTGTTATCTGGGATATTATTAAAATTTATTCAACAACATCTTAGAAATCAGAATACCTGAAACCTGAATATAATGGTGCTGATATAAGGAGAAGCATCTTAGCTGTCTGCTTTTCATTTCACAGATTGTCCTGTGTGTCAGTGGCCAGTGGAGACTGCAGCTGAATCTGCTTCACATCTTATGTTCTGGCCACAGTCTTAAATCTACAACATTTTGTTGAACACAGCTGCGCTAACCTCGGACAGCCACCTCTGTGGCACCGCTATCAGTCACAGCATGTGTGTCTGTGGGTGCGGGTGTGTGCGCATGTGTGCTGTGTATGTGTCTGTGTAACAAAGATGAGAGGGAGAGAAGCAGACCATACTGCAGATAACCTGATGTTATTGATGCTCAAGGCTGCAAGACCCACTGCTATCTACATGTACTGAATAACAAAGCACACAAACACACACACACAAATTAATAAATGTTATAGCTTAAGCTGTCATCAAAGTTGTGTCTCTTGCTCCTTTGATCCAAATTATCCCCATTTTATTTTACTCTTATTGCTGTTCTCTGTATCTCTCCTGCCTGATTAACTAATTGCCAAATCTGCATTTGCAAATCTGTAGGAACACTTGTGCAGAAGTTTATCTATTTTTACATACATACACACATGAGCCGCACGCATGCGCGTGCACACACACACGTAGGTACACAGACAGACACACACACATCAATTCAATTCAATTGAATTCAATTCAATCATTTCCTTTAGTTTTCTTGTAAATTCCAAACAAGATCTGTTCCCTATGCCAGAACCACAGAACACAACAAACTTGAGCACAAGAGAGGACAAAACTAAGAGCAAATCAAATACAATCCAAACATTAGTCAAATTCAACCAATTAAATCAGATATTAAAAGTAAAAGGTGTAGAAATGAAATAATTTGCAACATACAAAAATAAAAATGGACTGAATACCTGAATCCAAAATTTGGAAGATAAAATACACCTGAAGTTAAAAACCACAGTTAAAATACATTAGTTAAAACATACAAGTTTTAAGTTGACCTAAAGTAATTGCCTCTGTTGGGAACAGGCTGTTTATGCAGTGGTAAACAGCTGTTAGGTGAAGCTAAAGATGAATTTGCTTGAATTTACAGCATTTACAGCACACCAAGTTCACATCAGATCAATTCTATTCATAAAGTAACTGTTAGAAACAAAATTGTGCTTTTCAGAAACCCAGAGCTTGATCCAAAAAAAAGCAACAGTGGCAGTACAAACTTTATTTGAACAGAAAGAAGTCTTGAGCAGGACAAGGCTTCTACAGAGGGACCCGTCTGCTGATGGCCGGCTGGAAAAAGGAGAATGGGAGCAAGAGCAGGTGGAAGGACAGAAATCACAGACACATACTGTATGCAACTAAACAACCTGTTATACTGAAGACATAAGAGGAAAACTGAGAGGGCTCAGTTGGGCCTGTGAGGCGTAGAATA
Source organism: Takifugu rubripes (assembly GCF_901000725.2). Taxonomy (NCBI): domain Eukaryota; kingdom Metazoa; phylum Chordata; class Actinopteri; order Tetraodontiformes; family Tetraodontidae; genus Takifugu; species Takifugu rubripes. The sequence goes on along the minus strand of NC_042298.1, from coordinate 1,031,688 downwards.
TCCATCCATCCATCCATCCATCCATCCATCCATCCATCCATCCATCCATCCATCCATCCATCCATCCATCCATCCATCCATCCATCCATCCATCCATCCATCCATCCATCCATCCATCCATCCATCCATCCATCCATCCATCTACTTCTGCTTTTTTGGGGCTGGGTCACCATGCAGCAGTTTGAGTGGGGACATCCACACTTCCCTCTCCCCGGACACTTCCTCCAGCTTTTGAGAGGATCCCGGAGCATTCCTGGGCCAGCTGAGTGACAATGTCACCCCAGCATGTCCTGGCTCTTTGCCGGAGTCTCCTTCCAGCTGGATATACCTGGAACAACTTCTGAGAATGCCCGAGGTTCATTTGATACAGATGCCATCTGGCTCATCTAGTTCTACTCTGATCTCTGATCTCCTCCCTGGTGACAGAGCTCCTCACTCTATTATCACTCTAAGGGAATGTCCTGCCACCCTGTGGAGGAAACTTCTTTTAAAGTTGTTCTAGTTCTTTTGGTCCTGACCCAAATTTTTGACCATAGATGAGGGTAGAAACATTGATTGACCTGGGTCCTCAGCCTCTGCTTCCTCTATCAAAGCTGTGTGAGTGGAATTCAGGTGATCCTTGGAATTTTTCTTCCACTGCCCAATGTTTCCAGCTGAGGTCAACAGCTCCCTACTTCCACTGTACACATTGTTGGTAGAGCATTGCTTCCTGCCCCTGAGGCATTGGATGTTTAACTTAGTTATGCTGCTATAGGCCGCCTTCACAAGCTGTATACTGACCTACTGACCTCCAACCCCGCTGACACACCCAACCCGACTCTACCAGCAGCTTATTTTAATTAATATAATGTATTACTATGTTCTACCTATTCTCTCCACTGCCTGTCCTCCCCCTTCTCCTCCTCTACCCAGCCGGCCATCAGCAGGAGGGTCCTTCCATATGAACTTGGTCCTGCTCAAGGTTTCTTCCTGTTAAAGGGGAGTTTTTCCTTGTCACTGTTGCTTGTCTGGGGTTAGGCCCTGGGATTCTGGAAAGCACCTAGAAATAATTCTGATTGTACAATTCTGATGCTATATAAATAAAGATTGATTGATTGATTGAACTTCTTTTGGGGCCGACCATCCACGTCCATGGCCTCCCCAAACTTCTCCCACACCCACATATTTGCTTCTGTGACCACCAGTACTACCTCAGCTTTGCCTGCTGATACTCGTCAGCTACATTAGAGTCCACCACGCCAACCCGGCTTGATGAGACTCCTTCAACTTGACAGGCTCCTTTTCTTCTAGGGTTCAGGGACTGCCACCACAATAGGAAACCGCCATGATATTGAAACCAAGCCAACACTGGAAGTTCTGTCATGTAGCCCCATATGCATTGAGACTGAAAGTCGAAGCTATATCATCTCTTACAATCAATATTGTCCATTTGCGCTATAGAAACCCAGGGTCTGACCCCCAACAATTAACAGTGGCAAGAAAAAACTCTCCTTTAACAGGAAGAAACCTTGAGCAGGACCAAGTTCATATGGAAGGACCCTCCTGCTGATGACTGGCTGCCCAGGGAAGGAGGAGTGAGAAAGGGGCAGACACAGAGAAGAACAGGCATAAATCATGCAAAAACAATAATTACAACAGGCTATCAGTATAAGAGGTATTGCCCACTTGACAGCTGTGAAGTGGATACCTGTAAATGGATACAGCATTCCCAGTTTTACTTTGCCTTATGGGGTGGGAGCTGTCATTTCCCATGAATTGCAGAGTGGTGAAAATTGAGTTGGACAGAAAAAAAACTATTCTGAAAGAGACAGTGAATCATTTTGGGAATTAGACATTTTCATTGCTATCTGAACAGCCTTGACTTTACTTTGTTAACTGATTAGCGCCCACTAACAACACTGAGCCCAGCAAGGCTGGAGTGCATTTGCAGCCATGGGCACTCTTATTAGCAGCGCACAATTAAACAATAAAATATGGGCGTGCTGCTAAACATGGCACGCTGAAAAAACTGTCTTACCTGCCACTTCCCAAGCAGCATAGGGAGACAATTGTCAATTGATATTTGAGAGGAAAATTGACACATTCCTTCCTATCCATCTGGAAAGTCTGCCCGTGCGCTGTACTGATGTAGGGTGAGAAACTAGATCAGACTGTCAGGTTCATGAAGATTGTGTCTGTCTCAGAGATGCTTGTTAGCAATAATGGACTGCCGTTCACATTGATGAAGTTTGCCATTTTTTTTAGCATGTGCTCTCAGCTCCCTTGCGCCCTACACCTATTGGCCTATTTGAATAATTTGTTCAGCCTTTTAAAAATTCTCTGAAGTCATCAAGGGGAACATCATTTGTTCAAAACTGACTTGATGCCTTT
>NC_042298.1:650000-729305 GCF_901000725.2 Takifugu rubripes | reverse complement strand
TTTCCAAAATCCTGGAAATCATTTTATTTGCAGATACATAAGGTCACGAGGTCTTGCTCTTCACACTCCCATAGAGAAGATAGTGGTGGGAAGGCAACCACCAATTCAATATTGATCCTTCAGAAAACAGCCAGAAGACTCATAACTAATGGAAATCATGAATAAGCAACATACCCCTTTTCAAACTCAAAACGCTCAAATTCAAGGATCAAATTCAATCACAAATATGCAGCATTCATCCAAGAGTTGTTCCAAATGAGGGAGGACAGATCCAGCCTAAAGGTTAGATGGACATGTGAAAAAAAACTGAGAACAAATGCAAAAGTTCATGGTGGGTGAACTCAGGGAGTTAAACCACGGAACAACTTGTGAAGAAATGAAGAAAAGCAAACTGAAAGGCCCATTTAAAGACAATAACTTGGACAAATAAAGAATGTATAAAAAGAAATCCTTCAGCTGCAGTTGTTTTATGTTGGTAATTATATTTTCTTTACATTTAATTGAATTCTTTTTTGTTTCTTGATCCCTCTTTTGTTTCTTAAACTATAATGATAAACTGACTTTGAAATTTAATTTAAAGAGTTAACAAAGGAGTATTTTAACCTGTTTGAAAGAAAAACATTAAAAATGTGCTCCAATTTAAAAGGCAGTAAAATAATAAAGGAATAAAATGATCTAGTCCTTCCTGTATCATTACTTTACCTTAATACGCAAGTATAGAATCCATTATCTTCTAACTCAGCAGACCTGAACCACAGCGAGTCATCTTCTTTGCTCAGTCTGTGACCAGAGAAGATGATCGGCTCCTAAAGGAAACAATACAGAGATAATCCTAAAGCACATATGAAAGTGTCCTGCCAGGATTCTGAGAAAAGAGACTTAACACAGTGAATGAGCTCTTTACATAAGGAAATCAGATGGACAAAATACCATTTCAATAACTGTGATAACTTTAAGCCTCACTAGGCTAAAAACATTAACATTCAATTACATGCAGTTACATAAGCAAACCTTTATGAAGCCCTAAAGGCGAACAGATGTGCTACTAACCATGTAGGAGGGTCTCCTCATGCAAAAATGAGGTAACCACTTTGTGCCACACTGCTGTGCCAGTTTAGCCTTCATTCTATACAGTCCTGAATACACCCTTAATACGGCAATTTACGCTTGGTTCTAGCTAAAGGTTTCTTATCTGAGATTTTTGTGGGTTTGAGTATTTACATTCTGGTTCACTCTCTGTTAGACTGGTAGGAAACTACCTCTGCATCTCCTTTGTTCTTGTACCAAATGAGGCGGAGCTTGGTGTTGGCTGCAGCAGAGTAGTTGGTTCGGATGTAGCTGTAGAAGAGTGCACATTTCACCCGAACCGGCTCACCAGCCAAAACATGGTACTCCTTTAAATCCACAGACCAGTCTATGCATCCATCCACTGTGTGGACACAAGAGATGAAATTGTAGAGGGCAAACAAATGCATTTAGCGAAATGCTACAGGGAAGCAGCTCTGAGCATTAAAGCCATCTTAAATATTTATTGGAAAAAAATAGACATGGACCTGCATCAAGCAGCTTGAATCACAAATGCTGTAGATTTTAAATTAAGACAATTAGTAAATTAAAGTACTGCATGGATGGGAAGTGGTGCAAGAAAGTTGTGCGGAAGGGAACTGTCATTACAATATCTAAAGATGATGCCTGCAGAGAGCAAGAAGGCATGAAAAGACCTGAATTTAGCCCGTGTGACAGCATTAATTACAGGTTCAGCCCCAGCTGAATGGCCTATCAGAGCAACTCTGTCATTACACAACTCTGCAGCAGCAGCAGCAAGGAAAATGTCCCCCTCGTGTAATTAGACTGACTGATATACACTGCTGCCCTTAAAGCTGCAAGAGATTGGCTTTTCCTTCCCTTTCATCACCTACAGTCACCACCTTTAACCAGACTGATCAATAAAAGACATATCTGAACTTTGAATAACAAAGTCACACTGTCACAACATTTCACAAATGCAGGTAAAGAAACTAGTATTCCAACTTACTCATTTTCCAGATGTCTAAGTTTATTTCAGTCACATAGATGTAGCTCTGCTGTGTGTGGACACCAGCTTTAGCCTCAGAGCTTTGATATGTGAGTGGGGATTTTTAGTCTCACCTACAGTTTGAAGTGAAACGAGCCCTGAAGCATGTTGGAGTTGAAAGGAGCTCTTCACCCCCTGATTACAGTGGTATGATCAAGGATAAAATCAAGGCTGATTATTCTTTGGAGGAACCATTTACTCATTAACATCAATGGGCCATTTTAAACTCAGCAATATGGCAACGAGATTTAATCGGACAGCTGAGATTACAATCTCAGACACTCCAAAGAGGGACATGTCCTACGGCTACTAAGAGGATAAAATTAATGTGAAACAAAGCACGAGACAAAGCAATGAAAGCATAAAAAAGGAAAAAAAAATGGAATCAAGGTGAGAGCCGACTCCTGGCTCTCCTTATGACGTCCTCCCTCATTTTCCGGCCAGAAAATAATGCAGACACAACGGTTTGTCTAAACAGCCATCAGCATTCTTTGCCGATTCTGCAGCTTTATGATAGAATAATGGAGTATTAAATAATGCAGCAGTCGCAGCACTGTTGTTGTTGTTTTTGTTGTCATCTGTGTAGATTCACATTCATCCAGGTCAAAGTTATCCAAAGTTTTTCTGTGTCGACTGAACTGTTATTTTCCTAGAAGACGTTTTGCCTTCTCTCCAGAAGGGTTCTTCAGTTCAGTTGTTGTTATTTTTCTATTTGCATATTTGTTGCCCTGAATTTTTCCTCATCAACCCATAAGAACTATTGGTGGTGCCAGTGTACCAAACCCTTTAAATGCCCAATAATCTTGCTGATACCAGTATGCTTGACTTTAAGGGGAACGTATGATGCTCCTGTTATGCAGCTGGTTAATGTCTAACTGAAACGTTACTAATGTGCTTTGGTTTAAATAAAGGATTTAGCTCAGCTACACACCAGCGGCACACACACCAGCGGCACGCACACCAGCGGCACGCACACCAGCCACGCACACCAGCCACGCACACCAGCCACGCACACCAGCCTTACCACCTTGTTCTGAATGGCCAGTTTGACTTCCTTTTAATCTAAATGCTAATGCTAAGCTACCTGTGAACCAAGTGCCTTTTCTACTGGGAGAAGATGCGGGGACGGCTTCGTTGGGACTCCGTCATTGGACTGTACCCGACGGCAGTCCTGGCAGCCACACACGGGTGAAACAAGAATGAGAATGGCGGATTCCTGCACAGGCAGCTGTGGTTGTTAGGGAGGACACGCTCAGGACGACGGGCGACTGTCACCCAGATTGTAACGTTACACCGGTGGACATTCAAACAGAGTGTTTGGGACACATTTGGTTGCCCCCGGGCTGAGTATTGATTTAGGGTTCAAAATTGACGCCTACGTCACAGTCTGCAACACCTTAACCCTGACACACCTGTCTCTTCCCTGTGCTCCTCAGTCCAATCTGGCACACCTGTGTCTTCTCCTGCCCTGCTTCTGTTCTGCTTCTGCCCGTGACACCTACTAAAAGTTCAATAACTACAACGACAATTTTTCCCTTCAAAACCTTTACTCCAACATCAACAATCCCTCCACCCCAACATGACCCCCAAAATGACAGTAAGAAACATAATGTAGAACAAACTCTCCTGTTCTCTTTAGAGAATCAATCTCTAAAACCCTCTAAATGAATCACAAAGAGACATACGCAGAAAAAAGTTTTATCAAGAATGAAACGAAACGGAAATGTGCAATGCTCTATGCCAACATGTGGCTGATGTACGCACATTTCTCGTGCTTTGGAGCCGTTGGCGAGCCTCAGTGGTGATGCTGGGAAACTTCAGAATGTCAGAAAGGCCACTCCTGAGCCACATTAGCAATGTACAGTTTAGAGAGACTAGTTTTTGTGGCTCAGGACTACAAGTTCATCAGCTCCTTTAGGTTCCTAAGGACAAACCTCATGGAACCATGTGCAGAGCTATGGCTCCTATTGTGGCTGCAGCTCCACAGCTGTGGCCACACTTGGAGCATGACATGGCCAGGAGCCATGTATATATAAAGGCACCATCAGGAGATGAATTTGTTTGAGTAAACGGGAAGCATTTTCATTAGGTCAGAGGAGTCCTCTACTTCACGTCCACTTGCCAGACCACTTTTTAAAAAAAATCTCAGCAAATGTGCTAACCTCCTGCATTCACCACCTCACACACACTCATCCATTCACTTTCATTTATTATTAATTCCAGAAGACAGCGTTCCAAAAAGAATATTCTTGCCTTGACTTCATCAAGGAGCATCTCTAACATCCAATAGTTAAAGTTTCTCCTCTTCACTTTGGGCCTCATTGTCTGTTTCCATTATGTGATCGTGAAGAGGGGGAGTCTCACCCTAAGGCCTGGTTAAACTAATGGCCATATTGATTTGAGGGTGTGGCGAAGGAGGAGACTTGTACTCCAACTCAACAATAGTCGCTCGCAGTTGTTTACAAAGGGCTCTTCACATGCTCTCAGAGCATTCTGCTCATGTGAATGCTAGTAGCATTTTAGCACGTAATGCTAAAATATGCTGGACTATCCAGCTACCAATCCTAGTCCCTTCCAGAGCTGGTGGCTGGTCAGTGAAAACTGACTGCAGATTTGGATTTCGGCCCCACACGTACTGTATGGACTGTAGCCATGTATAATATGCATAGAGTTTTTTGCCCTTGGGACCCAGGGGTAGGGTTCGGGTTCCGGCTAGGGATTTTTCTGGCCACATCCTTGTGAAATGGCCAATTGCATTCAGATACAACACTTCTGGATCTAGGTCATATAAATTCATAGCTACTGTGTCATTGTAAATTGAGGCCATAAGTAAACATTCTGCTGACCTTTGCTTTGCTATAACGTTTGTCTCACAATGCTTTACAATCTCATTCATGATGGTAGTACACTCCTCATCAGTACAACCTGAACAGGTCACTAGTTTTGTTGGCCTGACTGCTTATGCCGTGTCAGTGCCAGTGTTATGCCTCCAGCTGAGCCAACCCTTCAAGAAACACTAATTTACAGATGATGTCAGTTCAAGTTTGACAGGTTGCTGAAACATTATGACTGTTATTGACAATGTCCAATGTCCTCGCCATCGGCCACCTACTCCATGAATTTAACCTTCAGTCTCATTGCAAGGCACCACACAATCTTTCTGCTCACTCGACCCTCTCTTTATGTGACTTCCGACAGAAAATGAACTTCTGGTTCTCCTCAGTGACAAAACTGAGGCTCTTCTTATTGGTTTAAGATCCACCCTCATAAAAACTATGACAAAATGCTTTTAAAAAAGTTTTGTAATTCATACTTGGAAAGAATCCACCATTATTCTATAGTAAATCAGAGGAGGTGTGCCCCCTGGTATAATTCACACATTAGGATCCTCAAGCAGAAAGTACGAAGACTACAAAGGAAGTGGTATTCCTATAAGTGGTATAAAATATATACCTACCATTTAGCCTGGAAAGACTGTCTGGCAGTTGATAAAAAAGGCCCTCCATAAGGCTAGAAGAGCTTATTTTTCTTCTTTAATTAAGGAAAACCAGAACAACCCGAGGTTTTTTTCAGCACCGTGTCCAAATTAACCAAGAGTCACAGTGTTTTAGATCCACGTATCCCTTCTTCCCTTAGTGGTGAAGACTTCATGAGCTTCTTCACTGATAAAATTCTAGCTATCAGAGAAAAAACTAACCGGGCCATCCCAACAACTGGACCATCACAAGATGTGCCCTCTGTGGAAACATATGAGGTCTAGGTGACCTACTGTTGTAAGTGTATTATTACATCCCTAGTAGTCAGTAATTCTGCAGCACAAGTCATAATTCTACTCACATGAATCTTATATTTAGAACTAGGGTGGTATCATTTTATGTACCATCTATTGTCTGTGTAGGTTGAGGATGCTGGGTGATCCAACTGACATGTTTTCTCACCCCTGCAGGTTCATGCTGCACGTCATCCTGTCCCATCCCTTAAGACCAATGATTCCCAACCTTTTTATCACCGCGGACCAGTCAACGTTTGACGATTTTACTGTGGCCCGGGGGGGGTTTTTGAACTATCAGATAAGTGTGACCGCGAAGACTCCACAAGCACTAATCTCACATCCCTTCAAAATAAGATACAGATACGCCACAAAAATATATAAAAAATATATATAAAGAACATTTATTTTCAACATTTTAACTCACCATTATGACAAATCAATGGGAGCCCTGAGCTTGTTTCTCTGCAACGAGACCGGTCCCATCTGGGAGTGATGGGAGACAATGACACCCGAAGTGTGTTGCTTATGCCCAGTCTGTTTTATGCCCAGTTTTGTTTTGGTTGCTGACACTGCAGAAATCCCACTTCACACAGATAGAATGTCGGAAATGGCAACCGGGTTTTCAGGTGCTGTGGTGGCGATTTCAGGGTATTCTGCCATGACTTTAATCCAGAATACTGGACCAATCCAGAATACTGGATGCTCTCAGTGCATTCCCATTTACTGATGTGATGGCCCTCAATAATCTTTTTCTGCCCATTGTGTTCCCGTTTTTTTTCTTTCAGAATAATCCAGGGGCTTGTCTTTTAAACTAGGGTGCTGGGTCTCCAAGTGGTGAAGTAGTTTTTAAAGGCTTCATTGCCTCATTAGCGAGCTGGTTGCCACAAATTATGCAGAGTGGGCTTGGTATGCGGGAATCACCTACCGGGATAAGTCCATATTTCAAGTAGAACTCCTGATATTGTCTGTAAAAAGCTTTCTTTTTCTCGGATGTGGGCCTCTTCTCTATCTCTTGATTGGGCCTTTTCTTTTTCGCAAAGAAATTTTTTAAAGACGTTTGTTTCTTACTCATTTTGCTCGCTTGTGGGTTCAATTTTAGCGTGTAAGACGTACCGAGAGAATCCGGTCATTCCTCAAAGGTTTTTCAAATAAAAGATCATTCAGACTCAGCTAATACATAAAATGGAAATATTTCTGTATTTCTTGTGCGGGCCCGGTACCGTGGCCCGGTGGTTGGGGACCACTGCCTTAGACCACTGATCAGTCGTTTCTTGCAGTGGCCATCGGGGTTGTACATTCCAAGACTCCTGCCACTCACTTCACTCAGATGACACAGGCCATGTAAAAAAAGATTAAAACTACACAGCAGGCCTGGCAATAGTCATTGAGGGAGTGTGATCCAAATCCGTGCATTCAACTATAATTGAGGAAAGGAATTATTTAAATCTATTTTAGGCTCCCTGCCGCAGTCGCCCACATTTCTGTGCTGTACCCTCAACATATCACTGATCTATGCACACCTCTCCCCGCACACACAGTCACATTCAGTGAAGTGCTTAACACTTTGATATATATTTATACCATCCTACCACTGCTCTAGAGGCTTTGAAACGGTGCAATAAAGCCTCACTTATAGTTGTGGCGTACTCAGACACCACTGATACTGAACAAAAGTCCACCCCCATGGGGACTTTGTTTTATACAGCATAAACACACCTAAATTAGTTTTGATGATGCCTAGACTACTTTTTGATGGGCAACTCATTCACCACTTGAAAAAAACAAAAAGTACGAATTATCAGTTTTTGGAGGCATTGGAAGCGAGGGTTATTAAGGCTCAGTGGAATATTAACACTATGTTTTTTCTAATTAATTTTGAGGACAAAAATCTCTGCTGCTGCCGCTGCTGCAGATGTGGAGGAGAAATTTGTTTCAAAGATTATTATGAGCAACTGCAAAGTAAAAGCAACAAAGATGCGAATCCTGCAAAGTTGACTCTAACGAGCTTTAAAATCTGGGCGTATTCATGTCTCTTTTCCACAGTGGTCACAGCTCCATGAACTTATATATTAATGACTAAAGAACGTATATACTTATAGAGCACTTCATTAGGTTCTTTAGCTGAACTGTTAAAAGAAGTTCCAGTTTCTTTCAATAGCTCAGTTGATGCCTCCAGTAGACTCACTGGGTTACTATGATCTGGATGGATGAGACCTTGGATATATAGTTGATCGTGGTATTTTATTACAATACCACAGGTAAACACCACAATAAACGTTCTCTGTGTCATTTATGCTGCATTAAAAAAAAAGCTAATTAAACTGAGAGACCTGATTCTAAAGATGAGCAAGCTGAACACATTCAGTCAATAAATACATTATCATTTAACAGGAGACTCTGACTAAACCTCAGCAAGAAATAAGCAGACATAATTGTTCCGGACCAAAGTGCACACCATTGTTTCGCCTCCAGCAGACCACTGAGACAGAAATGAGCAAAGCAACATCGAGGAAGAACACCATGAGTTCTCCTGCTGCAAGGCAACACATACTTAGGTTCAACATCAACAATTTGTCACTGCATCATCAAGGATAAAAACGTGCAGTTCAAAAGTGAATGATAGCAAGATAATAGTAGAGAGAGCAGAATAGAAAAGTGGGGACATAAAACACAAAGATTAATGCTTTGAAAGCAAATGAAATATTCCAAGTGATATCAAGAGCTGGCATCCTACCAGAGTTTCTCTTAGAGATGTACTTTACATCATCATCATCATCCTCACACACTCCTGGAGTGAGGAGAAGGAACACGATGCAGAACATCTTCATCTCTCTGCTCGGCACCTTAAAGAATCAGAACAGAGTACAGAAAAGGTCAGAACAGCTCAACAGAGGAAAAAACTTCAACAATAAGGTGTTAAGAATGTTTTTCCTCTCCCCTCCCTTGGCTGGGTGGGGCTGCTTCCTGGTTCATCTACACACCTGCGACTCATCTCCAGATAACCATCTACACCTGCCTCCTGTTTTAAAAGACTGGTCCACGCTTCTGTCTTTGCCAGTCTGTTGTTCAACCTTCTGTGGCACAGCCTGGCTCTTGAACTCTCTGGCTTGCACGTATGTTTTGGTTTCCTGTTTCGTTCCTGCAGATTGTCCATTCAGATGCCTATTTGTGCGTGCTCTGATGGAGAGTTCAGCTGCCACGATTTCAGTAAAGATTTATCAGTTCAAATCTACTCGATCCTGTGTGTGTCTACTTTTTGGGGTTCAGTTCATGACTGCCGTTCCTAACAAAAGGACTGTGAAGTCAAGAGCGCTCCTACAGGGAACTCTTTAACCATTTTAATGACAGCCAGTACCTTGTGAACAAATTGATTTTTTCAAAACCCAAACACTTTAATCCAAAGCACAAAATCTGGAGCATGACGCTTGAACACAGGATGGAAGGAGAGAATGGCGGAAGTCCCAGGTGATAATCTTTGTCCAACATGATGGACACCAGTTACTGGGATGCATGACCGGTAGGATCTTCTTTACCTTGTAGGCATGCCGTCGCTCCTGGACCCTGAAGTGGACCATTCTGGACTGGCTTGAGTCTGCTGATGTGGAACGGAGAACTCAACTGTCTGTCAATAAATGGTTCCCAACTCTTGTCTGTTGGCATGAGGGCAGCTGTTGCCCTCATGCCCTCATGTTGTCCACCTCATTAGAGCTCAGCGTTATGTTTGAGGACAGGATGAATGACCAGAATTGCCCAGCAATTGTTCCAGACAGAAAAGAAGAGAAGGCATCCCCTCCAAGGACAAAATTTTACATACAGCAAAGAAAGAACTGTGACTCAAATGCCAGTGAGATTAGCATCAACATTAGGGATTGGCCAGTGAAGTTTTTCAATTATCGATTGTAAGGTAAAGTGATGACCGATATTTCAGTACCAATATCTTTTACCATCAAATTTCTTTTTTTGGGCGGAGGGGGTCAGTTTTCAGAACTGTAAATTGCAAACATTAACATTTAAATTCCATGACTACATTTTTTTAATCTAACACCCCCTTAAAATATGCTTACCATTAAAGTACAAACACATCTTGCCTGAGTGAACTACAGTAATTAAATAATACATTGCCTAACACCTTATATTTATCTCTAAATGGGAATAATCTGACCACACACGTTTTGCTAATTCATCCAATTTAAACAGATCTCTGGTTAAATTCCATTAAACATGAACTGAGTCTTAACAATTCTGTCAACGTAATTTTCCAAATGAAATAAATATGATTTTGGACCACGTCACTGTGACATAAGCTCATGTTCCATCTGAGTTTTAACTTCTGAGTGTGCTGTCGCCACATCTGTCCAGCAGTCACAGTTCAGTCCATCCAGATTAAGGGCACCCGGATGCTCAAGGTCCCTGCCTCGTAGTTGGGGGGGCCTTAGGTTCCCAGCCAGGCACAGTGGCACTGCACATTTTGCTTTGCTCACTTAGCAGCAGAGGTTTATCGTTCCACATCTGCGTCCCTTTCCTCCCTGTCTTACAACTTCCTTCCATGAAGCTGCTGCCAACCCAGCTGGCTAAAACTGGTAAAAGGCTACAACAGTAAACAATTAGAAGTGCCTTTGCTTCAAACAGCTTGAAACTCATCCAGAGGATAGAGCGAGGCTTTTACGATCAAACCAAGATAGAGCAATAATTGGTGGTTTGTTAGCATCAGTTAGCTAGTGCTTCTTTAGCATCCACACAGCAGAATGGACACCAACAGTGACTCTTTCCAACCTTGTGGATCCATAGAATCCGTAAGCAACAGATTAATTCAAAGTTTTAATGAACACAATGAAGAGACAGAGAGAGATTTTGAGTCCTTGAAAATGCATATTAATATTTTCTGTTACTTATATAGATGCAACTTAGAAACCAATAAGGAAAATTAAACTGATGTCAGATTACACCAGTTCAAACATCAGAGCAGGAGAGTAGACATGTTTGTAACATGAATAATTAGAATGGTGCTGGGACAAGGAAGCATAATCAATTACACAGGCCAATTTCATGAACCCCCAATTTACTGCCAGTTCTTCCAATTTGTGATTCTGTTGCAGATGTGCTAAACTTGCCATCCTCTTTGGTTTGACCTTATAGCAAAGACATAGAAATGATTTGCTGTGCTGCATCAGTGGCTCATTGAGCAGGTGAATTACAGCCTCCCGCTGCACCACCGCAGCACTGACATTCAGCGATGCTGAACAGTTGCTGCCATCTCCAGCGACAACAGCAGCATTTGAAATGCCACGTCAACATTTAGTCTCACAGGGACTGAAGTGGAAAACAGGGTGGCACAGACCGTCTGGCTGAAAGTGATCCAGAACCTGGCCCACAATGACCACAGCTGTAGCCCAAGACAGTTTCAGCTTCCGCTGCCAAATTAAGAAGCAATGTTCCTGCAGGCTGACGGAATATTCTCATTTTGACTGTCTTGGACGCCGTCTGGTGTGCTGAGACTAATGCTGCACCAACAGGTGTGGACTCATATGGACCACCATAACTAATGACAGTGATGTCCACATGATGATAGCGTGTTCCTTCAGGTAGCTTCTGTTGAATGAAATTAAAAGCTTGGCAGGAAAAAAATGAATCTGTTTGAGCTAAATGTCTGTCTCTGTCTCTCACTGATACGCACACATGCACGCACACGTGCACACACCATTGTGTCCTTCACACTGAAGTCGTTGTGAGGGTGATGACGTCCCTGAGGAGCCAGTTGACTCGCTATCTAAAATTTAGTGAATCCAGTGAAACTGAGGAGTTCAGGGATGTTTGACTGACCGCTCAGAGCACTTGATGATGAGCATGGATGGCAGCCATCCAAGCATCCATCATGGGCCATGGTGGACTTTACCGCAGCAGTAAAGTGTTCAAGCATGTTGGAGAAGACATCTGCCAGCTGGTCTGCAAGCACTTTTAGAACAGGGATGACCAGGGATGGTGCCAGGTCCAAGAGCCATAGATGGGCTCCTCTGCACACACCTGCTTTGGTTATTACCAGGGAGCAGGGCTCTTGGGCCAGCAGTAGAGCCCGAAGGTGTTCAGCTGGCCCAGTAGAGGTGTCCTTTCACCCTGACTTCATCATTAACCCAAACTACCTTCAATGCTGACCTCCATCCCACCTCAATACCCCAACAAACACGGCAGCGTGTCCTAGTTACAGAAGAATGATGTCTTTTATAGAATAAAACATTGTTGCCTGGTTCAAAGTCAATTGTAAGCCACTGCTGTTGTCTCTTCAAGTGAGTAGCAGTTCTTTTATAGCTGCAAAGTCAAAAGTGACCCGGAAAACTGAAAAATTCCATTAGCACTTGGAAAGAGATTAAAAAGCAACAATTCTATCCACTCACATGCACATACTCCTAGCAGCTCCACTCAGTGCACATACACAAACTGTTCAAATGCTGGATCAGCATTTTCTACATTTTGACTAAATGTGATTATAGAACCAACCTCAGAAACCAATTCATCCCAGCAGGATGTGGACATGCAAATGGAATTACACAGCCTTGCTTTCCTGCATGTAGCATATGTGCTAGCCAATCTATTAAGGGAGATGGGACTAATATTAATGTCTCGTGTATGTGTGTGTGTGTGTGTGTGTGTGTGTATAGCCTATCTATCAGTTTAGCCCCCATAAATGTCCACAAAAGAAGAATGTTTACATAAACAGCTTTATGCTCGACTATAATTCTGCCTCTAGAAATACATACACACACACACACACACACACACACACACAGTGTGTATGAACATGTTTCATCACAATCTTCCCTTTGTGTCCTATAAAAACAGTATGGACACAAGGCTAAATATATTCCCGTAGAAATGAACAGGAAGGTGGTTTGATATAACCTTTTTTACTGTCTCTGATTTAAAGTTCAGGAGGAATTTTCACCTTCTCGTGTTCATCAGTTGTATCACCTCTTTCTATTGAATGATAGTCATTGTTTTGACCGAAACCACATCTTCTCAGATGGAGGAGCATTGTTCTGCAGGTTTTCTCTATATTTCTTTCTTCTATGGTTCTGAGCTTTTCAGCTTCTGCAGAGAAGTTTTAGCCCTGCATGAGGTGATCAAGCTGATCCCTGGTGAAGAGGTTTGATAGGTTTCTGATGTAGACAAATCAGAAAGAGTCTGTTTTAATCTGCCCACAGAGGTCCTGTTGACCAGTCAGACCACATCTCAAGGTCCTTCACCTGAGCCACATCCATGAGCAATTTATGGGCTAATCTCCCTTAAATCTGTAAAGTTCTTGATGTTCCAGACCTGTTTTAGAGTTCTGTTAAAGTCCTTAACAACCTTCTTATGGCTTCAAATACAATGAGAGCATGGCCTGATCTCTACAGTTGTTCTGCTGGACCTCAATGCTGTGACTGATCATAGTATGTCCTTCCAAAGCCTGGAACGTGTGAATGGGATCAAAGAGACAGTACGAGGCTGGTTTCAATCCTCCTTGTCAGAGAGGTTCTAGAATGGGAATGTAGGCAATGTCGTCTTCATACAGTCGAGATAGTCATAGTGTCCCACAAGGTTCTGTACTTGGACCAGTCCTTTTCACAGGCTTCCCTTATGAAACATTGAATGGTGGCATGAAATACACTTGTATTGTTACACAGGTGACAGAGCAAATATTGAAGTGTTTTGAAGACACAAAGTTCTAGATTGAGATCTAATGGAGATACTACTTCATTGGCCTCCAGATTGACGGTGAAGAAGCTCGGCCTAAATTTTGGCTAAGATCTGTCCATTAACTCACACATGAAAAGGCCTTTTATTTGCACTGCTAAGATTAGTATAATGACTGCCCAAAAGGTCATCCATGCAGTCACTCCTTGTTAATCAGATGTCCAACCAAACAATTCTTTCAGAAGCCTTCAGCTGATATGAAATGCTGTGGCTTTGGGAGGTCTGGCAGGAGAGATGGAGGGTTTGGTCTATAAAACCTTTGTGTGTACAAAAGCGCGGTAAACTTTGATAGAGCGCACAGAGCTGATCTACTAACCAGGTACATGCACGAGTGCGCCTGTCAAATGAGCAAGATGTGCGATCCACTTAGCATTAGACAATTCAGGGACTTCAGTGATGCAGCTCCTCACAAGAAGTTTGTAAGACATATCAGACTGAGCCCGAGTGCAGGATGGAGGTCAACAGGTCACCAAGTTCAATAACTTTAATATACCAAGCAAGCACGTGCGTGTAGGCACCATGGGTTAGACTCAGCCTATAACATCATTAGAGACCAGCAGACAAATTGTGGTCCACCACCTGCCTCTGTATTGAGTGGAGAACCTTCAAGGACAGGGCATTCACTTAAACTTGAAAACGGCATTTTTAGCGCAACGAGCCAATTTTGCACATATCAAGTGTCTTCATATTATTGAAGGGAAGAAGGGAAGCCTGTTGTTCAGCTCGTGTCTGAACAAGCTTCTCTTTCCCTTTTGCCCGACTCTCTTTTGTTAAAGTGTCCAACGTCGGCCCTCCTGTCTCGTCCTGCATGTTGCATGATTCCTGCTTAGATTACTGGCCTGATTCTGTCTGCTCATTTGGAATTCCTGGACTTAATTAATAAAACATTTGAACTTTTCGATCTGTCGGTCTTGGCTTTTACATTGGAGTCTTGCCTAACTGGTTCTGACAGGGGCAGCAGAATCCCACTGGGACTCAGCTTTTAATCGACATTAACGGTAAATGAATGAAATATTAACAATAATTGTGTTTTCACAATTTGTGTAGATCAAATGCAATCAGCCTCCTGTCTTACTCTTATCTACTATACAGCACTGAAAATAAAATGTGTTGAACTGATCCTGACAGGAAGAAGATGGTTCTGCAACATTTGGCAGCCACACATGCTGGACATGTCTTGTTACTGCACGTATGGCAGGCCATGTGAAGGTTTCTACACAGACGGATCAATATAAACTTTAGAATAGAATCTCATATATGTATCAAGTAGAAGAGAACAGAGGGTGCAGATAGAAAACATCTGCGGAAGGAAAGAAAGACCATGTTTCCTCTTGGAGGGCCAGGCTTTGTTTCACTGGGAAACTGGATTGAGCAAAGCAATGAACCAACAAATGACCTTTGTGTTCCAGTCTGAGAGCATCACATGACCTGCTCTGACCTTCAGAAATACTTGAATCTAAATGTGCATGAACACACTCCCAAGGTCATTGGGTCAACAACAACAACATGCCTACGGTCTCACCATTACTATCAAATGCTGCTCTCAAGAGCTTCTCGCTCTCACCCAATGACACATTCCGCCATGTTTACGCCCTAATTAGAGTTAAACTAGACAAGGCCTGTGCTCCTGCTCCACACCCCCACACTGGTGTGTGACCCACGATCAAAACCATTCAGGAATGCCAGTGTTAGCATACACTGTACGTAATGTGTACATTAGCTACTAGATCAAGAAAGCTGTACAATATCTGTCTCTGTTCTAAATGCCGCTCTGCCACCACTTGTTTATGATGTATAACCTGTTGAAAAGATGCATATCACCACCTGGTGTGGAAGAGGAGGACGTTTCACCACTGGGTTTCCAACCTTCTGTCATATGTGAAGACGCCAAAGTCCACATCTGAGCAGAGTTGGTTAAGCTGTGCATGAGTGACACATCAAGACTCGCTCCGCCACAAATGTTTGACAGATAAAGATGTTTTCCTTTACAACTAGGACAGCCATCAAAAAGGAAGTGTTCAATTCCTAATGTGAAAATTACTGTTTCGATGATCAGCATACTGGTATTACTGGTTTTACTTTATCTTTTACTCTTTATTTATTTATATAGCGTCTGTTACAGTCAAAATTGTTTCTAGGTGCTTTACAGAATCCCAGGGCCTGACCCCCCTAACAAGCAACTGGTATGACTGGTATTAAATACTATATGGGGGAAACTGTTTCTATTTTTGGCCATCATGGATAATTGCAAGGCCTCGAAATTTCACTGCAACATCAAATTGTATTGCAAATAAAGCATTCCTCTAAAGTACGAAGCCCGCTCTCCTTCCTGCCCCGCCTCCACATGTGGGGCAGGAATACAGTGGACCCTCTATGAGGCAAGTGAAGAGGGAATCTTATGCATTTGATTATTCAGATTAATAAATTCACTATAATATAAATATTCTTCAATGAGCTGTCAACTTGTCCAGGGCATACCACACCTCTCACCCACCCCCATTTCCTACTATTCTACATCCATAGTCCATGGATGAATCCTCATCCATAGATTAATGCAGTCTGATGAGGGTCGTGACATTGGCCACCCTCCTCTTTGCACGCTCACTGGTAGCACGGGCTCCCAGCTTGTCACCCTTCAGTACCTAGACTGCCCTCAGACCCTGACCTCCAGGTCTCGTCAAAAGACTTTGAGTCCACTCATCTTCTTTTCACCCTGCTATCTTCCCTGTGTGAGCATCTGTGTTTACTCAAGTACGTGAGATCAAAAGAACTGACAAGGAAGAATTTTATTAAAGCATGTGAAGCCTGTTGTGTTACAATTGGGTCCTTCACTACCCTGCTTGTAGTTTCTGAATCTTCTAAATGATTTAAAAAGTTCTCAAAAGAAGTTCTGTCTGACTGTCTGGATAACAGCCATTGCCAACATGCCCACATCTGCCCGTCCAAGTAGTTTACCCCGAGAGAAGACCACAAGCTGACCCTGACGTATTAGCAAATTATAGGCTGATATCCAACCTTCCTTTTATCTCTAAAGTTCTTGAGAAGGTGGTGGTGACTCAGTTACTGGAGCACCTGCAGAGGAACAGCCTGTTTGAGATGTTTCAGTCAGGCTTTAGAGCTCATCACAGCACAGAAACAGCACTTCTTAAAGTTACTAATGATCTTCTCATAGCTTCAGATCATGGACTGGTCTCTATGCTGGTTCTGCTGGACCTCAGTGCTGCTTTTGATACAGTTGATCACAGCATCCTGTTACATAGACTGGAACATGTGATTGGGATTAAAGGGACAGCACTAAACTGGTTTAGATCATATTTATTTGATAGATACCAGTTTGCTCATGTCCATGGTGTTCCCTCCTCATACAGTAGGGTTAGCCATGGGGTTCCTCAAGGTTCTGTACTTGGACCAATCCTCTTCACCTTGTACATGCTTCCCTTAGGGAACATTATTCAGCAGCATGGGATAAATTTTCATTGTTATGCTGATGACACTCAGCTTTATTTATCCATGAAACCAGAGGAGACAGAGAAGTTAGTGAAGCTCCAGACCTGTCTTAAAGACATAAAGTCCTGGATGTCTTCAAATTTCCTCCTCCTTAACTCAGGAAAAACTGAGGTCATGGTGTTTGGTCCTGAACCTCTCAGGGATAGATTAGATCACATGATCACTCTAGATGGTATCTCATTAACATCTAGTCTCTCTGTGAGGAATCTAGGAGTAACTTTTGATCAAAATATCTCCTTCAACTCACACATTAAATTAGTCTCTAGAAGTGCCATTTTTCACCCGAGGAACATCTCAAAGATCAGGAAGCTACTGACGCGGCATGATGCTGAAAAGTTAGTCCATGCATTTGTTACTTCCAGGCTGGACTATTGTAATTCTTTATTATCAGGGTGTCCAAACAACTCTTTAAGAGGCCTCCAGTTGATCCAAAATGCTGCAGCCAGAGTTCTGACAGGTATTGACAAAACAGATCACATAACTCCTGTACTGGCATCTCTTCATTGGCTGCCTGTCAAATTTAGAATAACTTTTAAAATACTTCTTCTGACCTACAAGGTCCTCAGAGGCCTAGCTCCATCCTACCTGGAGGAGCTAGTGATACCTTACCAGCCCAATAGACCGCTCCGCTCTCAGAATGCTGGTCTACTTGTGGTTCCCAGAGTTTCTAGGAGTAGAATGGGGGGCCGAGCATTTAGCTACCAGGCCCCCCTGCTATGGAACCAGCTCCCTGTCCAGGTACGGGAGGCTGACTCCATCGCTACTTTTAAAATCAGACTTAAAACCTACCTCTTTGAAAAAGCTTATTGTTACTAATTCAGTAGTTCCAGTTACTATCATAGACAGACAAATTATCATACTTAGGGGGTCGTCTAATCGTTAGGTCACATCTTAGCTATGCTGTTATAGGCCAAGGCTGCCGGGGTCCGGAAACATGATCACCTGACAGGCCTCTGTCACTCCACTGGGTCATGGTTTCCTCTCCTCTCCTTTCCTCTCCTTTCCTCCTCCTCATCAAGAAGACTAGTTATGATGATTCCTGTGTAGTTTTTCTGCTTCTCCCCCCCCCTCCCCTCTCTGTTTATTTACAGGTATCGCCGCCTTTCGGAGCTGCATGATGACCTCCGGCCCCGCTGACCCGTTGTATAGTGTATTTTTGTGTGTGTTTCTGTACTCTGTGCCTCTTCTCTCCTCTCCTCTCCTCTCCTCTCCTCTCCTCTCCTCTCCTCTCCTCTCCTCTCCTCTCCTCTCCTCTCCTTCTCCTTCTCCTTCTCCCCTCCTCTCCCTCTCCTCTCCTCTTCCCCCTCCTTCTCCTTCTCCTCTCCTCTCCTCCTCCTCTCCTCTCCTCTCCTCTCCTCCCCTCTCCTCCCCTCTCCTCTCCTCTCCTCTCCTCTCCTCTCCTCTCCTCTCCTCTCTCTTTACCCAGCCGGCCATCAGCAGGAGGGTCCCCCTACATCAGCCTGGTCCTGCTCAAGGTTTCTTCCTGTTAAAGGGGAGTTTTTCCTTGCCACTGTTGCTTGTCTGGGGTTAGGCCCTGGGATTCTGGAAAGTGCCTTGAAACAATTTTGATTGTATAAGACGCTATATAAATAAAGATTGATTTGATTTGATTTGATTTGATTTGATAAAAGACTCTTGAATCAGAGAGAGTAACATCCATGGAAGGTGTGCGAGGAAGAGACCTTTGCTCTTGAAGAAATACATGAAGGCTGAGTCTGATGTCGGCCACAGAGGAAGGAGAGAAAACATTTTGAGCAAACTAAATACGATGTTTCAGAAAGAGAACATCATACCCACTGCAAGCATGGATGTGGAAGGATGGGGGATGTGTTGCTACAACAGGATCTGGCCAGCTCACCCATTCTAGGATCCACCACGGTGTCACATGCTTGGGGAACATGTGACAGCGTCAGTGTGATGACAGAACATGGCGGAATCTCAGCTCGAGGAGCAGAGCTCTTGCCTTCTTCATATATCACATCGAACCATATATAATTTGGCAGGGGAGTCCAACTGATTGACGTGCTGTATAAAGTTCTTCATTCATTAGTCAAAACTGCGTAACTTAGCACATCACTTTCAGTGAGGCTTTTCAAAATAAAAGCAGTGAAAAATCCCTTTCACGCACAAAGCCACCTTATTAGTACTAGACTTGATTGGACACTGTTTGTCCTGTCAGAAGTTTAAAGGATGTGATGAATAATTGCCACTAACGCCCCCAATTTATGCCCCTTTTCAGCTGCCTGGCAGTCCCTGCATGCTCTAAGCTTCCGTGGAAGCTGTCACTCTACAGTGTAAAAGGATTTCTGTCCAAGGTTTGTGGTTTAGTATCACCCGGTGCAGGATATGTAGCACACATTGTCTCATTGTAACGCAGTGTGCGTTATCTTTAGGTGCCTCTATTGAACACAGTTGGTCTGAGTCTCCATCGTGGTTTCATTGTTGCTGTGGTATTCAGAGGCACTTTGTGTCGACAAGCAAAGCAGGCAAACACTTAGGGCCCTGGGCCAGAAGGGGGCACTAGAGGTCTGACAACCTTTCAATCTCTATGGAGCAGTGACAATGTGTTGCGTGTGCAATGACAGTGGTCGCTCCGTGCACAAGTCCCTCAAGAGGCCCCACTCCCCTCCTCTGGCTCCTTCTGCCAAGTAGCGCCGGTGCGTCTTATGTAAACAAACAGGAGGAAAATGAAGAGAAGTTATCCGCCTTCTAGTGGCAAAAACTAAAGCCAGACAGAGCCAAAGCAGACAGCAGCACAGTGGTAAGTGGTGCACATACAACATATGCTAACGGAGCCCCCAAACTGTGCTAACTGAGTTACCTGATCAGGGAGCTCATTTGAACAATGCCCAAAATTAAATTTGGGTCCAGCCAGCCTCAGAGTGAATAAGCCAGAGTTTTGCACACTGTACAGCTCAGGTGTTGGGACAGAAGTTCATCTGTGTTATAAGCATGTGTTATAATTAATGTATTTTCCTGATCTCTGCCTATTCTCTCCTATACCTGTCCTCCCCCTTCTCCTCCCCCCTTCTCCTCTCTCTCTCTACCCACCCCCCCATCAGCAGGAGGGTCCCCCTACATGAGCCTGGTCCTGCTCAAGGTTTCTTCCTGTTAAAGGGGAGTTTTTCCTTGCCACTGTTGCTTGTCTGGGGTCAGGCCCTGGGATTCTGGAAAGCGCCTTGAAACAATTTTGATTGTAAAAGATGCGATATAAATAAAGATGATTGATTGACTGATTGATTGATTGATTGATGGATTGATTGGTGTGCATTTTATTCTTGTTTGACATGTGTGAGCTATGCTTCATTCTTCATCCCATTCTTTTTCTCCTATATGATGATGTAATTGGAATTTTAAAGAGTTTAATCAGCTGCGTTGGGGAAATGTTTAGTCTTATTATACTTTAGTCCAAACATGATGTCCTCGAACCTTTCACCTCATCATTGAAACAACAGCATCTGGTCATGAAGGGGCCAAGCCTCAACCCCAGGACAGGACAGCATGTTGGATCACATGACCAAGAACAATGGTGCGCAGCAAGCGGAGCAGGTCAACTTATGGACCCAGTTTCTTTGTATTTTATATGGATATAGATTTTCAAAAGAAAATGCTAAAAAAAACTCCATATAGATCCAGAAAAACAAACTAAGGTCATAATGATGGGGGGATGCAGCAAAAATGGCTTTCTACTGGTTCAGACCGCTGTAAATAAAGCTTTAATAATTGTAATATTTATTACAAATACTACAGTTTCGAAATCAAAACGTTTGCATGAATTAATTGTGTTTTTATGTACCGTGGGCTTGCGTGCGTGCAGGATAGCATCGCTTGTGTACATAAATTTAAAAAATCAACTGTAAAACCTTTAATACCAAAGAGTAACTCGTAGTTGAAATTTAAACGCCAAATTGCGCCTCCCGTGCAGAATTTCTGACTCTTGCTGAAGAGGTTCCAATGGACCTGAGCGTGAAGGGATCGAGGAGATCGAAGAGATCGCGGAGTGCGTCTCCGTTCAGCGGAACATGACAGCGAGCTTCTACATTTAAAGTCAACTTGGTGGGGCTGCAGTGAAGCCCGGGTTGGTTCGCATCTTACCAGAGAGGTTGACGGACTTTCTCTCGCTCGTCCGTGCGGCGGAAGAATACTCTGGCAGATTTGGTCTCTGACCTCGCACGCACGCACGCACGTTGTGAGTGATGGAGAGACCAGATGAAGAGGAGAGTAGCCTTTGCGATTACAAGGAAATTGGACTTCTGCTTCTGTCTGAACAGATAAAACAGAGGCTCAGAGGCGCGCATACGGAATGTGACGCGTGCGTATAAATGCAACATATAGAAGCGCTGCAACACTCGCAGGGCGTGAAATACATTTGTGAACCTTACCGGCAGTTTTTTGGGACGCGCCGTCTTATAAGACGCGAAGGAATAAAAAAGGTGCAGAAAGAATCTACATCAACCGCTTTTGTGCACAAATCTAGAGTGGCGGAGGCACGCCGAGCAGCAGACCCCCCTCCATGGACGGAAAAAGACAATCCCCGTCTGCCCTCCTCGGTGGATCCAGATCAGCGCATCCTCTGTCCCTCTGCGACCCCGACCGCTGCTCCTCTTCTGTCCGACTGAGACATCATGGCGGAAAGGAGACGGCGCTCACGCCGCTGCTGAGTCCGAGCGCAGTTGTGGAAGTCTGGTCCGTCCAAAATACCTCCACAGTCAAATCTAGAAGGATGCAAAGTCCCCTTTACAACATCTGTGATCTGCTATGTCGGTACAGGACGCATATGTGCAGCAAATCTTCAGTGACAGTCAGGCTGTACATCTGTTCTACCCTGCAACGTGGCTTAATTCATACCTTTAGGTTTTCATCTAAGTTTGGAGACGATTCCCAGAAACTAACAGGTCAGCTGAGGATCCGCTCACAGAACATCAGCTGGAATTTAGAAAAGCTTTATTCTTGACTTTTCTGTCCAGAAAGTCTGTCCAGTCCAGACTTTTGTCTCCTGCAGAGTCACTCTTCTGTGTGGATCCAGGTTTGACCCTCAGATGATCTCTGGTTCTTCTCTGAGTTGTCTAGTCCAAATAGGCAGCACTGAGAAAGGACGGGAAAAGGATCGCTTTTCATCCAGAGTGCAGAGAAGAAGGAAGAGCAGCGCAGCGCTGTGACTACAGTATAAAGAATCCTGACTCCTAGAGACAGAGGGGGGGATGGAGAGAGAGAGAGATGGAGAGAGGGGGAAAGAGAGATGGAGCGAGAGAGAGATGGAGAGAGGGGGAAGAGAGAGATGGAGAGAGGGGGAGAAAGAAAGAGCACAGAAATTATATCAGAAAAAAGCAGAACCAGAAGAAAGGGAAAAATTAAAGATGTAAGAAATGGAATCATGAACTTCTAAAAATGGAAAAGGCCAGCTCACATCATATATGAAACTTATTTTGAAGGTGGACAGAGATATCAAGCTTACGTTAGCTCCAGCATCTAAAGTCCTTAACACACAAAGGCTTCATGCACATGGACCACAGAAGTGGAGCGAGCTGCTGCTCTGAGCCCTCCTTTGAACTGTTTGTTGTGTGTCATCTTCTTCCTTCCACAGGGCACAAGTGATGGAAGTGCACTTGTGTTGTGAGATGAGGACGCACACTTGTGTGTGTAGTGAAGTAAGTCACCACCTGAGTTGATGTGATTCAGTT
The DNA here is from genome assembly GCF_901000725.2 of Takifugu rubripes. Taxonomy (NCBI): domain Eukaryota; kingdom Metazoa; phylum Chordata; class Actinopteri; order Tetraodontiformes; family Tetraodontidae; genus Takifugu; species Takifugu rubripes. Next base: position 706,543 of record NC_042298.1, on the reverse strand, counting down.
GGAATTAAATGTAACTAGCAGCCAGCGCTCTGGGCTCCATCAGTCCAATGGAGACAGGGCCGTCTCTGGCCCACTTGGGGCATTAGCAACAAATTGAGGTACCCCACCCGCACTCACTGAAATCCCCTCATGTAGATTTACAGAAAAAACACAAAACAACAAAATATCATTATTTTTACTATAAAGGAATGCAGAAGAACATGAAATATGATTTCAAAGCCAACGACTGCAGCAATAATACAAGATAAATCTCTCTGAAATAAATCATTCTGAGTTATTAATGGAATAAAAAGAAAATTAGCAGTTGCCTTAACCTGAAAGAAAATCAATCTGGGACAAATAAACGAGGCACAAATGGTCATCCATTGAAAATAAATAGCAAAAAAAACCAAAAGATGTTTGCCTGAATAACTTTCACTTACTAATATAAGAGAAATCTGAATGAAAGGGACAAAAATGTATTAATCATTTAGGCTATTTGACCACCAGCTGCTTAATTAGTCCATCATTTATTCATTTAATCAATTGTTTTTCATTTCATTGAAAAAGGTCATGATGCTCGTGATGCTCATGGCCATGATGCTCATGGTCACGATGCTACCAGGAAACATTGCATCCGTAGAACAGGTCAGCTGGTTTCTGTGTTCTCTGACCAACGTACCCATCTTCAGCTGAAGCACCTTCCGCTCTTGCTGTCTCCTGGCAGCCATGTCTGCTACAGTCATTGTAACAGTGTGTGTGTGTGTGCATGCCACCTTTGTCTCACACGTAAAGATGCTCATCATACATCCCATGTTGCACAGGGGTGCACATCAATTACACAATGCATATCCCTTAAAATGCAGACACAGGGCCCAATGCACAGTGCATGCTACATGTATAGAGGGCCCGACTGGAGTCATTTAATCTAAAGAACTTATTCAAGTTTACTGTGAAGCAGGATAATAACAAATGCGTGTTGCTTATGCGTGACCTTTGCTACGTCATGATGCAGTGTGTTCCATCAACAGTCATGGTGATAGGCAGGTGAATTTATATGTGCCTCTTTGTCCTGGCCCTACCTCCAACTTTTCAAGTACCCAAAAGACACACGTAAAGATGAGCAGACAGGAAACAAATGTGTCAGCTGTTACAGCTAAAAGGTTGAGCAGAGCAGATGGTGTTTGAAGCCTCTTGTAAACATGTCCAAAGTAGAGGCAGTGAAGGTGTCAGAGGATTCCAGACAGCATGGCATTGAAGGCCAGAGTCAGAGGAGCAGGGGCAGGATGAGGGTTCAGGGGGTGTGAGAGGAGCAGAGGAGAATGTCCGTTAAGCCGTTTGTATGAGGAGAGGTAGATTTTGTGGATAATAATCCAGCAGAGGTAGATGAGGGTGGGAGTCAGTTGCTGCCAGGGTTTTGTATGGGTTATGAATTCAACAGCTTCCTATTTCAAAAACTTAAACTGATGCAACTAACCAGTATTTAACCGCATAATAAAGACAAACGGATTTGATGCATGTAGTCATGAAGGTATGTGGGCTCATCATGTCTTAAATTATGAGCACAGAACTAGAACTGAGCACAAATGAGCACTGTGTGGGCCACAGAAAGACAAAACCTGAAAGAACAAAGGAGAGCTGAGGGAGCTGGATCCTCGAGGAGCACCTGTATCATTGGAGAAACATGAAGGCATTAACCCACAGTGCTTCATATATACGTAGTTCCATGATACAAAAACCTACTTGCAATTTCTGTTTCTTTTTATACTTTCAATGTTTCCCACTTTTATCTTATTGAAATCAATGTTAGTGAGAGTGAAACAAAAGAAAAGTCAAAGGTATAATCTTGCTTCTTATTTTAGTGAATCGTCACAACACTAATTACACCTCTGGTCGTGAGGGGAGTTAGGGTGCATAATATCACACTTCAAAAACTCAACGTTGTTTTAAAATCACATAACCATAAACAAATGATGGCTGGAAATGAAACCGAACACTACAATATGTGGAACCCTTTTCCAAACATCAACCACCAACCAGAACGGGAACGTACCAACTGTGTGGGTGAAGCGGAGGTGATGAGGGTTTTACATGAAGCATGACCAGTTTATGCAGTGGTGCCTCCTCATTAGTGCAGGCATCACTGTTGTATCTCACTCTTTAGATTTCTTCAGATTCCACAGAATGGAGTGTTCTGAGTCACAAGCCTTTTATAGTCCAGGAGTGTTGCATATTGTGCCGTGAGAGCTGGCTTTGAATACTCCTTAAGAGTGAGTAAATGTACCACATGGAAAGCCCTCCACTTCTTCCCTCCACGCCTTCTGCCTTGCTACATTATTTATTTTGGACCACTGCTACGAGCATCTGTGGCTAAGCTTCCTTTCAACTCCGTGTTACAACGGGAAGCTGCCTGTATGAATTGTTTTTGTCATTGATGGAGTTTGTGGTGAGCCAAGCTGGACAGCAATAAAGTGAGGTTTTGCCATTTCTCTGGACAACATATGAGGTGCTTAACATAGTTTTGTTTTTTCTGTGACTGTTTTTTAGAGTTTAAAAATGGCATGGATTAGATGGAAGGACCGAATGCACACAGGGACATCTCAAGAGCTGAATAATGCTAAACAATACAAGTGCAGTATAGTGGTCGCTTTCTGAATTAAGTCAATGACCTTAGCTTCCTTATCTGTGCCACTTATGACACATTTCCTAGTCAAGGAAAACCTGGCACAATGGTATAGCATAGATGAGAGTTGCAGCCTTGCAACACAGCCCTGGGACCTCTCCATCACATCCTGAGTGGCTGCTCAGCCTTGGTACAGATTCACTAGGGTTAGAGGCATGACCAGGTGCTACGGAAGTTGGTAGAATATACAGAGAACATGATACTCCTGGCAAACAAGAACCCAATATCCCACCAGAAGCACCAGAGGTTTGTCCAGTTTGTTCAAACAAGAACTACCATCACAGGATGGAACATTTTCCTGGGTGGGTGAGTCGTATGTCACCTGTCAAAAAGTATTCTAATTACTACTACTATTATACTGACAGCTTGTTATAATCAATTACTTGCATGATCTCTGTCTATTCTGTCTCATAAATGTGCTCCCCCTTCTCCTCCTTCTCTGCCCATCTGGTCAGCAGGAGGGTCGCCACCCCCCACCCCCAATATGAGCCTGGTCCTGCTCAAGGTTTCTTCCTGTTAAAGGGGAGTTTTCCTGCCACTGTTTCTTGTTGGGAGTCAGGCCCTGGGATTCTGTAAAGCGCCTAGAGACATTCCTGATTGTAACAGACACTATATAAATAAAGATTGATTGATTGACTTTTCTCATCTTCTTTTGTCTCGTCTTCATCTGCTTCACGTGGGGCCGGGTCGGTAGCAGCCCAAGCACAGATGCCCAGACTTCTGTCACCCCAGTCACTTCCTCCAGCTCTTCTGAGAGGATTCCAAGGTGCTTCCAGGCCAGATGGGAGACAAAATCTCTCCGAGGTATACTGGGTCATCCTCAGGGCCTCCTCTTGGTGGGAGATCCCTGGAACACTTCCTTAGAGAGGCATTCAGAGGGCATCCAAAACAGGTGCCCAAGCTAATTCAGGCGGCTCTGCTTGCTCTGAGCTTTTCCTGAGTGACAGAACTTCTCATCCTCCATCTAATGGAGTGCCCAGCCTTTGTCAGTCAGAATCACAATAAATCAAAATATACCCATCAATAATAGTTAAATGGGAAACATTTAGTCCTCTGCCTGAATGTTGTTTAGGTGTGCTGCAGCCTGAAGAGGCTGAAAGTCTGTTAAGCACTGCTACTTCATGGCCCTGATGCTAAAGTAGCAGGAGACCTGGAAGAGAAGATGGACCATGTGTGCTTTTGTGCTGGTCATCTCACCCCCTCATCTTGTCACACCTTTAGCCCACCGGTTTTCTAACACCAAGTCAAAGACTTGTTTTAGCCCTACGGGACTTTTCCAGCAGCATTTTGCTATTAAGTTGGCAAATTCCGAGCAGTCCCATTGGCCACTTAGCCTGCTCAAGGAAACTTACAGCACAAGTGTTTTGACCACTTGTTACCGTAGTTACCGTAATTACTAGTCTAACACAATCTGCATCTTTCTACCGGTCAACCTAACACCTATGTTCACACAAACCTTTTTATTCTGTTACATTCTAGATTTTGACCTGTTTGTATATTTTTACTTGGTTACATTGATCACATTGAATAATGCACGATTAGTCAATGAATATACTACATTTATTATATATACACACACACACAATAATATAGTTATTGTGTGTGTGTGTATATATAATGTGTGTGTATATATAAGTATGAACTGATCTCCTCAATTTGTAAAATATAGTATTCTTATGTTCTTTGAATGCATCACCCCTGCAATTCAGGGTTGAGCATCTGAAAGAGAGCAACGCTGCTTTGGAAACGCTGTCTCTCTGTGAATATACTGTCCTTTAAAAGCCTGACTTACTGCCTGGGACTTACTGCCTGGGAAAAATGTTCACTTCAAACAGAATGCAGTGTTCTAATAGTTAAAACAGTGTTACTATGGTGGAGCGTGATTCCCTGTTCAACTCTGCTTGCAGCTCTAATTTATTGTTGCACCTATAATATATTAAATATCTTACCTTATTTTCTCTTTTAATGGTACAAAGAAATGAGGGAAATGGTATTACACTGTTTTCCGTGTGCAGTAGATTTTTCATGTTTGTGAGTCCTGTCACAAACATGTCCATGTTGGAAGTGAAGAATTCCTTGTACATGTTAAAATTTTTGAAAGGCCCTGTCATTCTAAAGGTAGTTGGTAGTGAAATTAGCACCATCTGCTGGCTAGAACAGCTTATGTTTCTTCTTTAATTGAGGAAAATAAGAGCAACCCCAGGTTTCTTTTTAGCACTGCGGCCAAATCAACTAAGAGTCACAGTGTTTTAGATCCACGTATCCCTTCTTCCCTTAGTGGTGAAGACTTCATAAGCTTCTTCACTGATAAAGTTCTAGCTATCACAGAGAAAGCTATCCAGGCCATCCCAACAACTGGACCATCACCAGATGTGCTGACTGTGGGAACATACAGGATCTCCAACGAGCCCTTAAACCCTAACGCTAATTTAGAAATCCAAGACCACCACGTGTCTTTTAGATCCCATCCCAACACACCTGTTGAAGGATGTTTTACCACTGATAGGCAGTTCTATCCTGGACCAGATCAATGGTTCTTTAGTGTCAGGTTATGTACCCTGGTCCTACAAGGTGGCAGTGATTAAGCCGTTGCTTAAAAAACCATCACTGGATCCTGACGTATTAGTAAAATAATGGGCCAATATCCAACCTTCCTTTTATCTCTAAAGTTCTTGAGAAGGTGGTGGTGACTCAGTTACTGGAGCACCTGCAGAGGAACAGCCTGTTTGAGATGTTTCAGTCAGGCTTTAGAGCTCATCACAGCACAGAAACGGCTTAAAGTTACTAATGATCTTCTCATAGCTTCAGATCATGGACTGGTCTCTATGCTGATTCTGCTGGATCTCAGTGCTGCTTTTGATACAGTTGATCACAGCATTCTGTTACATAGACTGGAACATGTGATTGGGATTAAAGGGACAGCATTAGACTGCTTTAGATAATATTTATCTGATAGATACCGGTTTGCTCATGTCCATGGTGTTCCCTCCTCATACAGTAGGGTTAGCCACGGAGTTCCTCAAGGTTCTGTACTTGGACCAATCCTCTTCACCTTGTACATGCTTCCCTTAGGGAACATTATTTGGCAGTATGGGATAAATTTTCATTGTTATGCTGATGACACTCAGCTTTATTTATCCATGAAACCAGAGGAGACAGAGAAGTTAGTGAAGCTCCAGACCTAGATGTCTTCAAATTTCCTCCTCCTTAACCCAGGAAAAACTGAGGTCATGGTGTTTGGTCCTGAACCTCTCAGGGATAAATTAGATCACACGATCACTCTAGATAGCATCTCATTAACATCTAGTCTCTCTGTGAGGAATCGAGGAGTAACTTTTGACCAAAATATCTCCTTCAACTCAAACATTAAAACAGTCTCTAGAAGTGCCTTTTTCACCTGAGGAACATCACAAAGATTAGGAAGCTACTGACGCAGCATGATGCTGAAAAGTTAGTCCATGCATTTGTTACTTCCAGGCTGGACTATTGTAATTCTTTATTATCAGGGTGTCCAAACAACTCTTTAAGAAGCCTCCAGTTGATCCAAAATGCTGCAGCCAGAATTCTGACAGGTATTGACAAAAGAGATCACATAACTCCTTTACTGGCATCTCTTCATTGGCTGCCTGTTAAATTTAGAATCATTTTTAAAACCCCTCTTTTGACCTACAAGGTCCTCAGAGGCCTAGCTCCATCCTACCTGGAGGAGCTAGTGATACCTTATCAGCCCAATAGACCGCTCCGCTCTCAGAATGCTGGTCTACTTGTGGTTCCCAGAGTTTCTAGGAGTAGAATGGGGGGGCTGAGCATTTAGCTACCAGGCCCCCCTGCTATGGAACCAGCTCCCTGTCCAGGTACGGGAGGCTGACTCCATCGCTACTTTTAAGATCAGACTTAAAACCTACCTCTTTGAAAAAGGTTATTGTTACTAATTCTGTAGTTCCAGTTACCATCATAGATAGACAAATTATCGTACTTAGGGGGTCGTCATTTACAGGTATCGCCGCCTTCGGAGCTGCATGATGACCTCCGGCCCCGCTGACCCGTTGTATAGTGTATTTTTGTGTGTGTTTCTGTGCTCTGTGCCTCTCCTCTCCTCTCCTCTCCTCTCCTCTCCTCTCCTCTCCTCTCCTCTCCTCTCCTCTCCTCTCCTCTCCTCTCCTCTCCTCTCTTCTCTCTACCCACCCCCCCCATCAGCAGGAGGGTCCCCCTACATGAGCCTGGTCCTGCTCAAGGTTTCTTCCTGTTAAAGTTGAGTTTTTCCTTGCCACTGTTGCTTGTCTGAGGTCAGGCCCTGGGATTCTGGAAAGCACCTTGAAACAATTTTGATTGTATAAGACGTTATAAAAATAAAGATTGATTTGATTTGATTTTGATTTGCTGGACGTAACTTCAGAGTGCAATCAGTGTTAACGGCTGTTCCGTGCCTCCGTCCATAATGCTGCCCCCACCCTCCCTAAGAGTATGGCTATGTGCTGAGAGACCTGCCTCCTAGGACTTTATGGCTATAGGTGTAAGGGCCATGGTCTGAAGACATTGAGGGTGGCTGCAACTGTCGTTTCTGAATGAGGATGATGGTCGCTGCCTCCAGGCAGGAAGTGATAATGGCCTGTGACAAGGAAAGGTTGAAAATGAATGTGAAAATCCTGGTCAGTGCACACAGGGTGTCAGGGTGTCAGAGCTGGAGGCTGCTGCAAATGTGGGATGGCTACAGCTCAGCCTCACAGCAGCCGAAGAAGTGTTTTAAATCCTCCGTCAGTGGGGCATCTATGCTAAATGTCATTAACATGTTGGAGCCTCTATAATTTAAGTGCCACATCCCTGCCACATCATCCGGGAGTCATATTAAACAAATAAAGGGCTCCGCCGATTATCAGCATTAGCATGGCCTCACAATTTGTTTCACCCGGTGTCTTTGTCTGTTCGCGTGTGAAATGTTTAGTTACTCCTCTGCCTCCTGTAGTGAAGGAAATAGGTGCAGAAAATGTAGTTTATTTACGGCTATGGAGGCGAGACTTATTGAGCTTGAGACGCGATTCCGCAGCTTGGAGTTAGCTGGAGCTGCGTCAGGTAGCCAGGAGAAGCTAGCTGCTGCGGAGCTGCCTAGCGTAGCTACAGCTAGTGGTCCCCCGGCAGCAGCCGAGCAGCCGGCTAGCCAGGGCGGCTGGGTGATGGTTCGCACCCACGGTGCACCACCACCCGCTTCCCGTGGCTAATTGTTTTTCCCCACTCGGCGACACATATCACAATTAAGTGTGGACTGTTAAATATTAGATCTCTTTTGTGTAAATCCCTGTTAGTACACGACCTGATAGCGGATCATCACATTGATTTATTTTGTCTTACTGAGACCTGGCTTCAGGAGGAGGAGTATGTTAGCTTAAATGAATCTACTCCTCCTACCCATCTTAATTATCATATTCCTCGTGTTAGTGGTCGAGGAGGGGGAGTGGCAGCAATCTATCACTCCAAGTTATTAATTAATCCAAGACCAAAATATGGCTCCAGTTAACTTGAAAGCCTGACTCTTGGCATCACCCATCTGAACTAGAAGGCAGAAAAGCCACTTTTGTTTGTAAAAGACGCTATATAAATAAAGATTGATTTGATTTGATTTGATTTGATTTGATTTGATCTACAATGTTGTTTGGGATTTTACTCTTGTTCTCCTTTGGGCTGTGCTGTACGGTTCCCTGTCCCCTGACATGGAAGTGCCGCTGCAGTTTTTCAGGAGGGACTGGACCTCACTGGTTTTCTAGGGTTTTTGACTGGGAAATAACCCTGATCTATTTGTTGACAGTGACCGTGTCATACCAGGGTTTGATGTCACCAAGAATGAGTCTGGAGGTGTTTTCTTGGGCACCACCCATGTAGCTGGGAGAATTCCCACTGGCCAAGGCCAAAGCAAAGTAGGGATGCCTCTTTTGTTACCTACACCTCTATGCTTTGAAACATGATACTTCTAGATATCTTTAGAAGAAGATCAAACTCTCCACAGAACATTGATTTTAATTTTGCTTTCTTACACAAGCAGCGATTTTTGGTTGAGTTTTCTTTGGATGAAATCTTTGTTCCTCCTTATTCTCAGCAGTGTTCTGCCAGCAGTGCAGGTCCAGCCTCTCACCACCTCTACCTGCCTGACAATCAGAATTCTGTGGATTCATTTTATATTTTATTTGTTCATTTGCTTGCTGTTGCAATAAACGCCTGCTATACCAGTTTTGTTTTCCCATTCTGCATTCTGGGGCTTCTTTCTGTGACACAAAACCTGTGTTGGATTTTATTTTTATCTTTTGTTATATTTGATTTAAATCATTTATTGTAAATGTTTACTCTTTTGTTGTAAAAGTTCTTGAGCTGCAATCTTTGCTTGAAAGGTGCTGTATAAATGTTAGCCTTCAGTATCAGGCTCAGGCTTTGCTCTATGTTGGGGTGAGGGCCAGTGAGGTGTGATACAAGGTGTGGGAGGGGAGGGTGGCTTTGACATGTTCATGATAGGACATGTTGTGATAAGACGTGTGGACCAGGTGCACCAGGGGTTTACATACAACATACTCACAGTCCAGTTGAAGCAGTTAGTAATTCTGGTCTTTTTTACTGAGCAACTACACCAATTAAAGATAAGAGTGTGATTGTTGCAGGGTCTTCAGCCTTGAGTCCTTTTGTGAAGTGAGGAAACACAGAGAGCTCATAATACCAAGCTTTAAGTGAGAGTACTCGCCTCATATCTGCATCCTCCTCTTGGCACCTCTTCAACGCTGACACATCAACAACTGCCAGTCCCTGCTGGTCATGTGTCCCTCTCTGGCACTTCAATGCTGATGTCTGTCTTTCCTGTGTCTCCCATTGCTGTAATGGGGGGTAGGAAAATGCATCAGCAACAGCCCCTGTTCTATCAACAGTCCACTGTCCATTGTCTTCTACTGTGGACAGTCTTTTGTTCCTAACCACAGCTTGTGGTTAATGTCTCAAAATAGTGTCCTTTAGCTTTGTTGGAAGTCCCACAGCAGTATGTCCTGCTGCCGTATTGACATTGAAAAGCAGGCTTGGGTCTGGCAGTGAAGAGAGCAGAGGCCCCAACAGAGAATCCTGCAACAAGCTGAACGTTGCCACAAACTCTTCAGTCCAATAAAAGACCGCCCCGTTTGGCAGGAGGCGGTCAGGGCAGCACCTGTCACAGAGGAGCTAGCTGTAGGAGGACAGGCCAAGGTAGATTCTCCTGAGGTCAAATTAATCTTGGTAATATGACAAACTGTGTATATTAAAATGGACAAGGACATGGATGGTTCAACACAGACACCTTCACATCAACATTTGACCCAAAGGATTTTATCCAAAAAATTTAGTTGCACCATTTAATTTAATCCTGTGATTCCTGTGAGCAATTGAAGCTTGCTGCTAAATGCAGCAGTTTGGCTTCTTTTGATGTATTGAGGTGAATATTCACCTTTATTACTGCATAAACACCACTCTGTCACCATGGCATTGTTAACTAGTATAAGATTCATACCTTAACTATTTTGGAAATGCAGCAATGCTTAAATATATGGAAGGATTCATCCGATGCCTAATTATACAGAAATAAAAAGGAAAACCGACAGTCAGATAAATAGTGGATATGGCAAACGGGAGATTTTCTCCTCTCTCGTGTAACTCTGAAATTCTCACTGGTGTCATATTCCTTCCTGATTTAGAAAAGATCTGTTCTCTGGCTGTTTCTGACACACACCCACGCTGCATACACCCACACACACTGAACCACATGACACACATGCATACTCACACAATTGAAATTGCCTGCAGTATTTCCAGCCCACACTGCTTCCTGTCTGATAAACCTACTCATACACTCTAATATGAGAAAAAGGGAGAACGTTTTCTCTTTTCATCCACCTCTTTATCTTGTGTTCTCTCTCCCTTGTTCCCTATCTTTATTCTGTCTCCCTCTCTTTTTTCTTTGGATCGATCGATAGATAGATAGATAGATAGATAGATAGATAGATAGATAGATAGATAGATAGATAGATAGATAGATAGATAGATAGATAGATAGATAGATAGATAGATAGATAGATAGATAGATAGATGTGTGTATGTGTGTGTGTGTGTGTGTGTGTGTGTGTGTGTGTGTGTGAGAGAGAGAGAGAGAGAGAGAGAGAACCTGCTCTGACATTTTCACCTTTAATGTGACCTCTAACATCTTTTCAGGGTGAAAAGCTAAAATGATGTGCTTGGATGTGCGTGGACTCCCCGGGGACGTGGCTGCACTCAGGGTTATCCAATTATATTCAAATTCATAAAAAGACATCCGTACGCTGCCATGACTCTGTTTAATGTCTGATTAATCTCATAAAGTTCAGCTGTTTCAGTAGGATTTTCCTTGCCTCGCACAGCTAAAGTTATGGTCCACAGAGATCGTCCAAAGCATCAGAGGCATCTCATCCACCAGGAAAAGGGTAGAAAAGAAGTTCCATGAGATTAGATATTGCGTGGACCACAGTGGAAACAGTCATCCTGAAGTGGAGAAAATCTGCTCCAAATCTGTCAGGTTGCGCCGACGTCTGCTGTGCACAGTCTCCAGTACAGCCCACAGATGTGCACTTGCATTCAGGTCTGGTGTGTGAAGAGGCCGCTCTAAAACACACCTTCAACTGGAGAAGCTAGTGCTTTAGCTGATTTACGTCTTTGCTTTGGGTCTCCTTTCTTCTTGAGTAATATTTTTAATTCATCAAAACAACCAATGTTTCACTGCCTTTACTGTAGGGATGCAGGATATTTAGGGGTGCATGTTATTTAATAACTACAGTCATAAGAGCTTTCATACTGGTGGTGGCACAGTATGATTTGGTTTGACGGAAACTACAGGGTGTGTGGGACTGCTTTCAGTGGTTTCACTTTTGCTCAAGAAAATTACATGGCTGCAATTTATAGAAATAATACAACCTTGGCAATACATTCAGTCTAAATAGAAGAGAATGCAGTAATTGAATCAAGGTTCAGCAGCAGGAGTTGAGGCAGGTACAGAGAAGCGCAGAGAAGAAAGCATTATCTGAATTCTTTTAAGTTAAATGCTCTTGTATTCAGTTTTTAATGCCTTTTTGCTTTGTGGACGTAAAACAGCAAAGAGTCCAAACTGTTGTTTAGTTTTGCATTCTTACCATTTTATGTCAGCTCCACATATAAAGGAGCCCATGTTGGAAGTAGATGTCCATGCGTGAAAGGTTCTCACCAAGACTCTGTCCTTGTTAGTGATCTGGAAGTTCGTCTCAAGTAGGAGGTGATCTTGTTTACAGGTGTCGATCGTGTACAGGAACTCCGCCCACCTACTTCCTGCCTTTGCTTTGCTTTGTTTTCCCTCCAATTTGATGGGCGTTTGGTCTTGATTAGTTGGGTATGAGTAAGGTGCCCCTTAGTTTCGTATGTTTCACCAGAGCCTTTTGGAAGTGCACAACCTTTGGTTTAATCTTGGAATTTTTGAGTTCTGTTTTTTGTACATCATAATTGGAGGGATTTGCCTCCGTCCTCGAGTTTTTCTGTTACACCTTGTTTTTGCCAAGTATGGATGCTGCTGAAGACTTGATAAAGTCATTAAATAGTTGAGCTTTACTGCGTTGCCTGCTTGTGGGTCTTTTTTCTCAGGAACCCTAACAGTCCTCCTCTAACTATGGCCTGAAGGTTGGACCTGGCCTGAGCAGAATGGAGTAAGGAGCCCCCAGGCTCCATCAGATGGGCGGCATAAGGAGGTGTCATCTCCAAAGGTGCTAGAAGTAGACTCTCAGCGCAATGCTATTATTAGTATTGTAATACTCAAGCCGGAAGATCCATTTTTGGCTTTTTTTAAAAAGCACTCCATATTGATCCCTAAAAATGAAATATTTCCAATTTAAATTATTGCCCTTCCAATAGCCTTATTTTAGAAGTCATCATACAACACATGCAAATTGTGGAGTTGATGAGTAACAAATGTGGCATAAATCCACCAAAGTCCAGATTTGTAGTGTGTGGCTCAGAACAGATGAACGCTGTTTTCCAGGACTTCACCCGGAACTGCCTGACCTGTGAGGACATCATGCCTGGGTGCTTCAACTGACTTAATCAAGCAGATCAACGCCGAACAAATTCTCTGCTGGACCAGCTGTTCTTTTAGTAGCGGTGTGTTCAGTGATGCAGGAACGAGTTCATGCTGAAGCTTCAGCTGCCGAAGCTCAACAGAGGCGTGTTGCAGACGGCTAACCCTATCAAGAGCAGTGTGAAGAGAGGGCAACACCAGCAACACCAATTTCCCATGTGCACAGCAGCCACTGGTGCAAGCTCCAGCCCTCACAGTGGCCAGGTGGAGAACTGTGATCTTTCAGATCTTTCCTGTCAGAACTCCAGCTGCTGCAAAACAAATGCCTGGAGTCATTTTCCACCATAATTTGGAGTCACTATACTCCTTATCAGTGTTTCACAAATCTATTGTTGCATATCAAGTCCCACTTAAATGATTTCATCTTGTAGGGGATCACCTGAGTTGTCCTGTCAGAGACACCCTTGTCCTCTGTGCTGCGTCGGCTGTCATCAGCCTGCATTGGGCTGCGTGCTGGAGGAGCCAAGCTATGGGCAGCACAACGCCGTCTCACTATATGTTATAAAGGCCGGCAGAGGTTTGAACAAGGGTGCTGCCAGCTGATGTCACCCAGAAGATCTCACCACAGGAAATAGTTAAATACTATTTTTGCAAGTTTGAGGTCACGTAGATGTTCCTTGTAGCGAGGAATACAAGGAATTGATAAATATACAAGCCAATCTTTATTTCTAAATGTAACAAATTAAATTTATTCTAATATATTTCACAAATAAATAAATAAATTTATAAATAAATACATTAACATGGAGGCCAGGAGCTGTAAAGGATGGGGTCCTACACACACCTGAGGATCTCTGAAAACCACCACCAGGACCAGGGTTACTGCCTTGGCCCAAAGCACTGAGGCAGCACCGTAGCGTCATAGCATAATAGCAATGTGGCTTCAGCTGGCAGGGGCTAGCTGTTGGGAAGTATCTGTGGCCTGTACCAGATCACAGCATGTACTAAACCCTGTTGGATCTGGGAGTACAGAGGTGGTCTTCAGTTCGCTGTCTCATGTGATTCTCCTCCAGATCAGCAGGAATCACAATGGAGTTTAGTGGCTATTCAACTGGAACAAGAGGAAACTTTTTACTTTTGTAGCTAAAATGTATCACTAACAATGTGTCAACTTCACAATGAGCATTTGTAACATGATATATGGGTCATAATTGCTGTAGGTCACCATTCTGTCACATATGTAGGGATTCTTGGTACCTCTCTGGTGGGCTTATGTGGGCCGACTGCTGGCTTTGGTAAGTAAATATGAAGAGACATTTGGAGTCTGGATGTAATGGCACACGGAGAAAAGACAGAGAGAAGTCCATGACCGTAAAAAGTGCCTGTGTTCCTAAAGGAAAGCACGTCCAGTTTCTACCCTGGAGCTGATGACTTGCAGATCAGGCACTGATGGATCAACATTAGAACGTGGATTTGTAGAGAAAAGGTGGGCATTGCGGGGGCTTTGGTTTGTTACTTACACACATGCCGCTATCAAAGGATTAACTGTGTTGCCGCTACTTTAGTCATTCTGGTGGGATTTCTATCAGCAGTGTCTTCTAGTCTCCTATGAGTGACAGTCAGACCTTAAAACAGATTGTCCTCCCCATTTTCCCCATGGGGTCTCTCGTCACAGAAGAGCTTCTGAACAGGACCCACCAGCTCATACAGCCTAGATTACAGGAGGGGCGGGGGGGTCTGAAGGGGCTCTTCAGTGGATGGTTTCAGCACAACAGACTCTTCAGAGAGTTTGACTGTCCGATACCATCGCTGTAGTCAGTTTACCAGTCGATTACATGAGAATAAGAGCTCTACTGAACCTCCCACACAGGAGTGTCCTGAGAAGAGAAAGCAGCACCAACCTCCGAACACCAACGGCAATACACTAACCTCTGTAGCAGCACCTTGTGGACCATAGAAGTCTGCTATGAAGTTCATCTAACTAACACAACAGCAGTCAGAACAGTATTTTCTCCACATAAAATAGCAGCTGGTCCATTTTATTTTCGATCCAGACCCATATTTTAAATGTTATGCTCCCATACGCACAGTGAAGACTTCCACGAAAACAACCTCTATTTTATGACATCATCTCATTAAAAAGGGGCTTTAAAAAAAACCACAGCAAAACATTTGGCTTCTTTCCAGTTTCAAGGTGCTGTTAGTGTTGATGTCACACAAGGTCATCACAGCGTCCTGGCAACCAACCACCAAAATGATGGTGCCTTGTCAGACACACATCAACCTATAGTTTTCTAAACTTTCAGACTGTTGACTGTTCAGTTGGAGGAAGAATGAAATCCTGCCAATTTCTTCTGTCTTTCAAAAGTGCTACTCTCTGCTTCTGCGCATGCTCAATGACCTTATCACCAGCACCACTACAATCCTTCCCATGAGGTAATAGTTCATCTCTACGTCATAAGCGTTTAACTGGGACACTTAAAAACAAGCAATACAACTGTCATTTCTATATGACCAAGTGTCCTGTATCAGAGCGACATGTGATATTCTTAACAAATCTACCCACTTGAAAACCTCTGAATAATTTTGTATTTTTTGTGCCATTAGTTGTGTTTGTGTCAATGTCTATGTGAGCATGGCTTCTTCATATTGTGGCGAGCTCAGGTTCTGGGTTGCAGAAGAACTCAGATGCAGATTTCAGTCAGCTTATTCTGCTGTTCAGATGCAGAAAGCGCCACTCTAATTAACACTCAACAGAAAACACACAAACAAAGGGAAGTCTTCAATGACACACATAATCTCACTTATGGTGTCCAGGTGCAAACAATAATTAAAACAGTAATTAAACACATTAACGACCAGAACTCAATAAATAGAACATTAACATTGAAAGTTACAAAGGATAACATTTACAACAAATAAAAAACAGGGTTAACACAAACCTGAACCCACAGAACACACTACTACAAAGCATGCTGGGAATTTCCCACTCTGACCCTCCCCAACACGCTACAATATGAATAAAAACACATTAAAATCAACAGCAAACAGCATCAGGCACATGTTTCAGATGGATGATCCAGGCCAGATACGGCTGAGAAGGATGATAAGCGCCATTTGATGACGAGTGAGCAGGTCGCCGAGGAAATGGTCTCTTTCTGTTTTAGCTGAAAATATATCAGGACATGTATTTAAGGTAAAATGTGAATCCAACAGTCACTGCTAGCTTTATGGCTACATACTGTGGCTTCATCACACAACTCAGTTCATACTGTCCCAATCAAGTCCCGTACCAGCAAAGGTAGGTCACTTGCCCAACAAACATGCTACAGGCACACGCAGGTTCATAATATCATGTTGACTGAACAGCTGGCTGTTTTATTTCAGCATGTAAGTAGGTAATTGTTGTTGGCTTCCCTAGTCATGCAAACAGAGCCCCCTTAGCTTTGATGAAGTCACTCAAGTGTTTATCGTTATCGTCATAACTGTGAAGTTTCCAGTAAATTTACCTCCATACGCCGCTGATTGGATGGGCAAAAACACATTCTCTACATTTCACTCAGGTTTCAGCAACAAGTCAACAATGTCACAAAATAACTCTGAAACCACTGACAGGATGTAAAAATGGAATGTAGTGTTTAATTTGTTTAATAGTGTTTAATTTTTACCAGTTTGCTCATGTCCATGGTGTCCCGTCCTCATACAGTAGGGTTAGCCATGGAGTTCCTCAAGGTTCTGTACTTGGACCAATCCTCTTCACATTGTACATGCTTCCCTTAGGGAACATTATTTGGCAGCATGGGATAAATTTTCATTGTTATGCTGATGACACTCAGCTCTATTTATCCATGAAACCAGAGGAGACAGAGAAGTTAGTCAAGCTTCAGACCTGTCTTAAAGACATAAAGTCCTGGATGTCTTCAAATTTCCTCCTCCTTAACTCAGGAAAAACTGAGGTCATGGTGTTTGGGTGTTTGGTCCTGAACCTCTCAGGGATAGATTAGATCACATGATCACTCTAGATGGTACCTCATTAACATCTAGTCTCTCTGTGAGGAATCTAGGAGTTACTTTTGACCAAAATCTCTCCTTCAACTCACACATTAAAACAGTCTCTAGAAGTGCCTTTTTTTCACCTGAGGAACATCACAAAGATTAGGAACCTACTGACACAGCATGATGCTGAAAAGTTAGTCCATGCATTTGTTACTTCCAGGCTGGACTATTGTTATTCTTTGTTATCAGGGTGTCCAAACAACTCTCCCAGAAGCCTCCAGTTGATCCAAAATGCTGCAGCCAGAGTTCTGACAGGTATTGACAAAAGAGATCACATAACTCCTGTAATGGCGTCTCTTCATTGGCTGCCTGTTAAATTTAGAATATTTTTTAAAACCCTTCTTTTGACCTACAAGGTCCTCAGAGGCCTAGCTCCATCCTACCTGGAGGAGCTAGTGATACCTTATCAACCCAACAGACCGCTCCGCCCTCAGAATGCTGGTCTACTTGTGGTTCCCAGAGTTTCTAGGAGTAGAATGGGGGGCCGAGCATTTAGCTACCAGGCCACCCTGCTATGTAACCAGCTCCCTGTCCAGGTACGGGAGGCTGACTCCATCGCTACTTTTAAAATCAGACTTAAAACCTTCCTCTTTGAAAAAGCTTATTGTTACTAATTCTGTAGTTCCAGTTACCATCATAGATAGACAAATTATCATACTTAGGGGGTCGTCTAATCATTAGGTCACATCTTAGCTATGCTGTTATAGGCCAAGGCTACCGGGGTCCGAAAACATGATCACCTGACAGGCCTCTGTCACCCCACTGGGTCATGATTTCCTCTCCTCTCCTCTCCTTTCCTCTCATTTCCTCCTCCTCATCAAGCAGACTAGTTATGCTGATTCCTGTGTAGTTTCCCCCCCCCTCTCTCTATTCATTTACAGGTATCGCCGCCTTCGGAGCTGCATGATGACCTCCGGCCCCGCTGACCCGCTGTATAAATAGTGTATTTTTGTATGTGTTTCTGTGCTCTGTGCCCGTCCTCTCCTCTCCTCTCCTCTCCTCTCCTCTCCTCTCCTCTCCTCTCCTCTCCTCTCCTCTCCTCTCCTCTCCCCTCCCCAGGTTTGTGTCGTAAGCGTTTAACTGGGACACTTAAAAACAAGCAGTACAACTGTCATTTTTATATGTCCAAGTGTCCTGTATCAGAGCGACATGTGATATTCTTAACAAATCCACCCACTCTCCCCTCTCCTCCTCTCCTCTCCTCTCCTCTCCTCTCCTCTCCTCTCCTCTCCTCTCCTCTCCTCTCCTCTCCTCTCCTCTCCTCTCCTCTCCTCTCCTCTCCTCTCCCCTCTCCCCAGCCGGCCATCAGCAGGAGGGTCCCCCTACATGAGCCTGGTCCTGCTCAAGGTTTCTTCCTGTTAAAGGGGAGTTTTTCCTTGCCACCGTTGCTTGTCTGGGGTTAGGCCCTGGGATTCTGGAAAGCGCCTTGAAACAATTTTGATTGTAAAAGACGCTATATAAAGATTGATTTGATTTGATTTTAGCTAAATACAACCTAAAGCCAAAAAACTCTGAAAATAAACTGTCCCTTAAGCCTTCTCCTGTGTTATCTTGGAGAGATAAAAATCCATGCATATGACATACTAGTTTACAAAGAGAATAAATAAAAAGAAGCCAGAAAACAGATCAGGGCTACATTAACAGAATAAGCTGGCAGGCATGCTCTGCTAAATCAATACCAGACTTGACGAACGCCCCAAGTTGAGGAAGAAGTCAAGTTCTTCCTGTGTCAGTGTTACCAAAATAATGTTCTAATCACTTATTCTGCTTAAACTTTATTAATTAATTCATGCGTTTAATAAATCAGTGCAATGACAAGTATTTTTCCAATGCACCCTCAACAGCTCATTTTTCTTTTCCGTGCTGGTTCCTTTCACATCAGCATCTTTTCTGTGTTCTTTTTGAATTTTCTATTTTTTTGAATGACTCTTCTTTTCCTTTGATCTTGTTCTTGCCTTAAGAGGCAGCGAGAGGTGGCAGTGGATGTGGGGGCTTTGATCATGTCAATTGTGATCGGTATGAGCTCTTGGTGCTTCTCGTGTGTGTTCCAGCAGATGCTGTTTGACCTGCACGTGGCACCATTGGCCTGGCTTCTCTGGTCACCGCAGTGGCTTCTCTGGTCATTGGCCTGGCTTCTCTGGTCATTGGCCTGGCTTCTCCAGTCATTCGCCTGGCTTCTCTGGTCTAGCACTTGTTGTGGCGATGCTGTTGTTGAATTCTCGTGGCGTCCTGTTCCCCTGGCTGCTGCTGGGCTGTAGCTGCTGGTGGGTGCTGGGTAGGATAAAGCATGAGCAACAACTGATAGCTAGGCTGTTGATCTGAATTTGTCATCAGGACTCTTTCAATATTGAGGTTGGCATGATCAGTGACTGCCTCTGGTAACCACATCTAACCATATCTAACCAGGTCTAACCATGCCTAACCAGGTCTAACCATGCCCAACTAGATTTAACCACGGCTAATCAGGTGTTACCACGGCTAACAAGGTATAACCAGTTATAACCCCGTTCAACCACACCTAACCAGGTCCAACCATGTCTAACTACGTCTAACCACTCCTAACTATGTCTAACCATGCCGTACCAAGTCTAACCACTCCTAACCAGGTCTAACCATGTCTAACCTTGTCTAACTACATCTAATCCCGTCCAAACATGTCTAACCACGCCTAACCACATCCATCCGCGTCTAACCAAGCCTAACCAGGTAAAAAACGTCTAGCCACGTCCAACCATGCCTAACCCCAGGTCTAACCATGTCTAACCCCGTTTAACCATGCCTCACCACATCTATCCATGTCTAACCACGCCTAACCAGGTCTAACCACATCTAACCACGCCTGGTGGAAGCTGCACTGGTAGGTTTTACCCTCCATCTCTGAAATTACAGTGGGGCGGTAGCAAAGGTTCCCCATTAGGTTTTGTTCCTCCCTGCAAACCTTTTGAAGCTGGAAGACAGCATTTGCACCACCCTTTTTATTTAATGTTCATTTGCTGTGTGAGTTTTCCTCTGTCTTCTCTTTGCCGTGCACTGGTCTCAATGACGGTGCTCTGACGGTGACGGTGCTCTGAGGGTGACGGTGCCCTGATGGTGTTCTGAAGGTGACGGTGCTCTGCCACAATTGTTTTATAGAGCCTAATCTGTTGTTGTCACTGTTGTGGTTCCTTTACCAAAATATAATTCAGCCCGTATCTAATTGTCTCCATTCCCTTAGTTGGGTCCAAATTCTTTTGCATGACTAGATTCTAGACAGTGTGTGTGTGTGTGTGTGTGTGTGTGTGTGTGTGTGTGTGTGTGTGTGTGTGTGTGTGTGTGTGTGTGTGTGTGTGTGTGTGTCTGATAACGGGAAGGTGACCTTGGCTCAGGATAGGACATTTGTGATGGATTCTCTCTGTTCCAAACCAACAGTCCACTCCAGATAATCAGTACTGATGATTAAAGACTGACATCTACTGGTGTATTTCATTTCTGAATGGTAACAAAGACGCCATGCAATGCTGGCCATTAGTGCTCCCAGTCTGATATACTGTAGACTGAGTCCAACATACGCGGCTCATATTCAGTTTTCATTATGTGTTTAAAATTGACAACCCCCCCTGCCTGAAACAAAAGCAGTGATCACAAGACCACCACGATGCTCTGCCCTCATCATTCAAGGTTATTTTACCGTAAATGTGATTGTATTATATTGACTATGTTGAAGTGGAAAATAACAACTTTGCTCTGTGGTCTTACCTCCCATATGTGATGTGTGAGGACCTCAATAATCACGTGACTCCTGCTAGAACACAAGAACCCTGGAAAGCAGAACTCTGAATCCAGATAATGTGATGAGGATGAGGATAGTGTTGATGATGGTGATGATGATGAGGATGGTGGTGGTGGTGATGATGGTGGTGGTGATGATGGTGATGATGATGGTGGAGGTGATGATGGTGATGATGATGGTAGTGATGATGATGGTGGTGGGAATGATGATGATGATGGTGGTGTGGTGATGATGATGATGATGTTGATGATGATGATGGTGGTCATGGTGGTGATGAGGATGGTGGTGGTGGTGTTGGTGTTGATAATGATGGTGGTGGTGATGATGATGATGGTGATGATGATGGTGGTGGTGGTGATGGTGATAATGATGATGATGATGATGGTGATGATGATGATGGTGGTGGTGGTGATGATGATGGTGGTGGTGATGATGATGGTGGAGGTGATGATGGTGATGATGATGGTAGTGATGATGATGGTGGTGGGACTGATGATGATGATGGTGGGGTGGTGATGATGATGATGATGTTGATGATGATGATGGTGGTCATGGTGGTGATGAGGATGGTGGTGGTGGTGGTGGTGGTGGTGGTGGTGGTGTTGGTGTTGATAATGATGGTGGTGGTGATGATGATGGTGATGATGATGATGGTGATGATGATGGTGGGGATGATGATGGTGGTGGTGGCAGTAGTCCATTTCCGTCCATCTCATCAGTACAGAGCTGTGTCTTCTGTGCATCACCTGAGCAGGTGTGAGCCTGCAGGTGCTGTGAGTGAGTGAGTGAGTGAGTGAGTGAGTGAGTGAGTGAGTGAGTGAGTGAGTGAGTGAGTGAGTGAGTGAGTGAGTGAGTGAGTGAGTGAGTGAGTGAGTGAGTCACTGTGGAGTGTCTGTGCTGATTTCGGGGTGAGTCATTCAGTGAATCATGCAGCAAGAAAAGGCCTCGTCTGCCACAGGAAACACTAATCCGGGCTTGTATTATTTGATTGCAAATCAGGGCTGCTCAGTAAACGCGCCCACTCCTGATTATCCTGCTGTTGTTCCTTTTCATGCACAGCATTACTATAAACAGCAAGCACAAGAATCCACAACCGCCTCAGAGAAATGGGCCATGTTGTTCTGCTTCCTGTCACAGGAGTGCCAGACTCATTTGGATCTGGATGTAGCACTTTAGGAGGCAGTTTCAGCCTTCAGGGGTCCTCTTCATCAAAAACAGACTTTTATAAAAAACAAACTGTTATTTGGTAGGGATGCATGGACTGGGACGGGAGCATTGCTTTATACTGTGTACACTGGTACTAGGGGCTTCTAGTCAGGCTTGTCCTCGGCCCACCAGCAGGTGGCGGTATTGGCAAGTGTATATTGCGAGACACGCGCTGGAGTCTGAAGAACCCGAGCTGGTCAGTGAAGAAGCCAGCGGTGCTTCAGCCCCTCCAGTAATCATACAATTTATTACAAGCTGCAATTGTCTCCAGTTCATCCCTCTGAAGGGATGAGACCAATAGAGTAAATCAGGCCTCATGAGACTCTGGAAATAACACTGTTCTCACCTCTTGGACTGTCTCTGTCAGGCACAAAACACACAAAACTGACTCACTTGTCACAATCTGTAGGCAAAGACAGTGTCTCTCTCCCTCTGCCTCCCTGTCTGTCTCTGTCCTTGTCTATCTCTCTCTCTCTTCTCCTTGATGGTTATAAACTGATAACAGTTATGATAACAATAACAGACATTATCCGTTTGTTGGAACATGAATTGATTACAGATTTCTAATAACGATGATGTATTTTAATAATTATTTATCTCCCTTTTTATGAACCCACTGAGCCCGGTGCTGATAACGTATGTTGTGGTCCCAGAGTAGCCTGAGAGAGACAGATCCAGGTCCAGTGTTCCAGAACCTCATGTTAAAGGTCCATTTTAGGGGTGACAGCCAGCCAGGTGGTGCTTGAAACTGTCAACGTAGCAGAGGTCTGGAACAGGTCTTCCCTGTCGTTTTGAGGACACAAAAACTCTACACAAGCACAAACTGTCCAATTCACTAAAACTCCACAGGAAATATCCATCGCATTACCAACTAAAGCCTATCTGAGGCTTTTTACCATGTAAAACTACCCTGCAAAATGAGAACAAATGGCCAAACAGGGGAAGGTCAGCTGGTTTGACTGGCTGTGCAGAAGGAGACAAGTGTGAGCTGTGAACTGCTTGAATAACTATGAAATGTTCCAGAATGTTGAGATAAAATATTTAACCAACAGTCCAAGGTCATCTGTTAGTTCCTGGGAAAGAGAGGTGGCAAACATAGAGAAGAGAGGGTGCCAGGGTGTACATGCGACTCGTCTCCTTGCTGCAAGAGAATCAACTTTGTCTGCTGCTGCAATCAGAAGATTCATCTGAAGAGAATTCATCTTCATACACAAGAACATGTTCAAAGATAAGAACAAGTTTCAACAGGGAAAAGAGAGGTGCTGCTATTACATTGATCATGAAGACACGTACAATCAGATTGCTGCCTTCGTCTTTCATGGAGCTGTGAGTGCAAAAAGAGCAGAGCTGTTCAGTTAGCAGCATCAGCAAATGAGACGGTCTCTGCTGCTGTTGTAGCTGTTGCTGCTCTATTGCTGCTGCTGCTCTAGTGCTGCTGCTCACCCAGGCTGGCTTGATTATCTTCTACTTCAAAATAATACTGTTTTACAGTAAATAAAAGTTTCGCAAATATTAGCTGTCTGTTGTGTGTTGTTTGCTGAGGGTGGTGTAGCTGTGCAGTAAACAGGCTATCAGCCTCAGGCTGAAAAGAATACTTGTTTACTTTGTTTTCATTAAATGTTCAAAAAGCCTTTTTTCCACACAGAAATTCTTTAATCAACAATATTTGTAGATGGATCCAGAAGAATATCCAGGGAGTAGAACATAATATGGCAGTTATATGGAATGAACAGACAACATATGCACCAAGAAATCATGAATGTGTGTCTCAATTTGAAATACTGCGAGAATGTTTTTAGGAGTTCCACACTTAGACCACATTCCTCTGTTCCTCTAATTTTTTTGTAAAGGTGGTCAACTTTAGATTTGCTGCTTTGTTGATCTAGAGCATTTCCGGGTTGGTGATGGAAGCCACTGAGGAGAAAGTTCTTCACTGATTTTACTGAGGGTAAATTTAGAGCAGGCCTGGACTTTTGGCTTCAGGAATAGCATTATGACCTGTGACCTGTGCGGTTGATCCCTGGAGACATCTGCTTCTCGAAGAGAAGATAACAGCGCAGGTTAAGGTTGCAAAGCTGCATCTGAAAAGGAAAATGATTACCCTTTTACTCTCATTTAAGACCACTGTGCCAAAACTCCAAAAGCGTGTCAGACGTGCAACTAGGAGGGCAAACTAG
Source organism: Takifugu rubripes (assembly GCF_901000725.2). Lineage (NCBI taxonomy): Eukaryota > Metazoa > Chordata > Actinopteri > Tetraodontiformes > Tetraodontidae > Takifugu > Takifugu rubripes. The sequence goes on along the minus strand of NC_042298.1, from coordinate 682,604 downwards.
GAGGGAAGGTCTACTCAAATACTAAGCTGTGTTTTATAGCCAAACCACTACCACATCTGGGCCAGTCAGAGTAGCTTTTTCCCCGAGAAAAGGCTCTCAGCCCATCCAGAACTGTTAAAACCTGTCCTGATGGCACCTGACAACAACTGCTGATTGGGCTGTTTCTGAGTACCAGGACCTGGGGCACTGTTGTGGATTACATGAAGTACTGCACAGACATGGTTGTTGATGCTAAATGCATCTGGGTTCATCCCAAGACAAAGGATGGCAATAGGAGTGCAGAGAGGAGGCAGCAACGAGGCTACAGCACTTCCCGAGCCAATCTGAAGTAAGAAACATCAGAGACGCCAAGGTTGCCTGTAGAAGGGTGGGGCCTGCTTCCAAACCAACATCTCCAGACAAGTGCAGAAGGGGGTACAACAAATCAGCAACTACAGACCTAGGAAAGTCTTGTTGAAAGTGGATGTGGGTGACACCTCACTGGCGGAGGAGCTAAATCACTTCTGCACCCACAGATACAGATACAGTCAACCACAGCCAGCCATCCACCTGCTCGCAGCAGCCACATCTTTACCTCGAAGACTGTAAACCTGCGGAAAGTCTTAAGACCCAACGGTGTGCGAGGGTCTGCTCTTTGAGGACTTCAGATCAGCATTCAATACCATCATCCCCAACCAACTGGTGACTAAAATGCTCGACCCAGGCCGATTTCCGTCCACCTGCCTCTAGATGAAAGACTTTCTATCTGACTGCTCCCAAAGGGTTAATGTTGGACCCCACATCTCCTCAGCCCACAGCCGTGGTACTGGTTACCCCCAGAGCTGTGTTCTTAGGACTCTACTCTTTACCCTTTATAACCACAACTGCACCCCAAGCCACTCCAGTAACCTGAAGTGTGCAGGTGACACTACTGTGGTGGGACTTATTTCTTGGGGGATGAGCCTGCATACAGAGAAGAGGGGGAGCGGCACTTCAGGTGAAATAAAGTGGACATTCAGCCGCTGTTCAACAGAAGAGGCTGTGTGGACGGAACGCCAGACTTCAGATTCCTGGGCGTCTACATGAACAAAATATGACCTGAGGCCTATGCTCTACTGTGGTCTTCAAGAAGGCACAGCAGAGGTGGTGCTTCCTCAGAAGAAGAAATGTTCCAAATTTTCCAGCTGCATGGCGGCAGAAAGGAAGGCTCCAGAGGGTGGTCACGGCTGTGTAAAATCACTACGCCGATGCACTTTAGGGGTTAAACTTTTAAATTCAGTTTAACATCCTTTCACCTGGTTACATGTTTTTATTACATGTACTAAACCTTAAGATAAAAAGATTATCATCTGAAGATTGCAGACAGGAGATGGTTTCAAAGGAATGTTTCGAATAAATGGATGAATTTAAGTATGATTTCTGTTGTTGCTATGATTATATTTCCCCTGAAGTAATTAAAGACTACATCCGTACTTTAATCAAACATGACACCGCGTATGTCACAGCCATAAAAATCCCTATTTTCTCACAGGTCCCTGAACACTACGCGCACTTTTCTCGCGAGAGTAGACATCGTTGTACGTGGCTTCCCGGCTGCGGAGTGAGGACTGACTTTTGGAGTGTTTACATTTGTTTATGTTGAAGCGATCGTATGTTCGCTGCCGATATACATCCGCACAATAAATGCTGCTTCTGCTTCATTTGTGTTTTTGAAGACGGTGTTAAAAGCTGACCTCGTTGGAGCTGCCTCCTCGGTGGGCTGCTGCTGGACCAGGCGTTCCCTGCTCGTTCCCCACCCTGCTCTTGTGATATGGCGGATAGCGGCTCGTCAGGAGAATTCTCCGCTTCTCTCACAAGCTCGACGCTTCCTCCTCCGAGGACTCGCATCTTCAAAATCATCGTCATCGGAGATTCGGGCGTCGGCAAGACCTGCCTGACCTACCGCTTCTGCGCAGGGAAGTTCCCCGAGAAAACAGAGGCCACGATCGGAGTGGACTTCAGGGAGAGGCTGGTGGAGATCGACGGGGAGAAAATCAAGGTGAGTGTTCTGCCAAAGAGAGAAGAAACCTGACCTTTAATCCTACAACCCTACAACGAGTAAGAGTAAAAGAAAATGAGTCTTTCTGCTGCCCGAACCCAGAGGCAGGATGTTCTGAGAGAGCTTTTCGAGCTACATCCCTATAAAAGCACCAATGCAAACCATTTCAGAATCCCTTTATATGTATTTGTCAGGAGGGCTTGTTAGGAGCTGGGATGCTGCCGTGCTGGTCTCCAGAGCACGGTGGTATTCCAGTGAATGATACCCTCATCATGTATGCTGTAATGCTGTGAAGAGATTTTAGCTTATCATTATAGGAGCTATCAGGGTAGCATGGGTCCAGCTGGACCCCCGGCAGGTGGGAACCACAGCTGCTGTCGTGCCGCCAGTAAAAACCGTTCCACATCCTCTCAGCTCCTGTATGTGGACTAGCATGAGACAGTGTGAGGCTTTATGAATGTCAATAGTTCACGTAGAGAAACACGGTTTGGGCTTCTGTGCTCTGAGGACTGCTTTGACCTGTGTCCACGAAGACCTGAGAGGACAGAAGCTTCAGAACTCAGCAACAGGTTGTTGGTTCTGTAAATAAGCAGGTTCAGTTGGAGTCTGAACAAATAAAAGCTGCTTTCTGTGAAACAGGAAAGGCCAGGTCTGTTTGTTTATTTGACTTCTGAATCACTAATTTACATCACTGGATCCCTCTGCTCATATTGGAGATCATTGATCAAATCATATCTGTGTTTGGATCCCTCCAACAGATCCAGCTGTGGGACACTGCAGGTCAAGAGCGGTTCAGGAAGTCCATGGTACAGCACTACTACCGCAACGTGCACGCTGTTGTCTTTGTCTACGACATCACCAACGCCGCCAGCTTCCGCAATCTACCCGCATGGATTGAGGAGTGCAGACAGCACGCTCTGGGCAATGAGGTTCCCAGGATCTTGGTTGGAAACAAGTGTGATCTCCAGGACTCGGTTCAAGTGGGCACGGAGGTGGCACAACAGTTCGCAGACACGCATTCCATGCCGCTGTTTGAGACCTCTGCAAAGAACTCAAACATTCTTAAAGATGGCAGCAGCCGAGGAAGCAGTGACCACGTGGAAGCCATCTTCATGACGGTGGCCCACAAGTTGAGATCTCAGAAGCCTCTGGTGCTGAGCCAGCCCTCAGACAGAGCAGGGGGGACTGTCAACCTGAGCAGCTGTGGGGACAGCAGAGGAGAGGGGGCCAGGAGCTGGGGCTGCAGCAGCTGCTGAGGGTGCGTCTTGGTTCACAGGCTGTGGGGAACATTACAAATCCAAGAATTTAATCAATATTGTTTTCCTTTAACCATATTAATTACTTTCAGAGTGGTCCAACCTTTACTTGGGAGTGCCAACATTGGGCCCTGTCAAATGCTACCTACCCCGTCCATCTTCTCTAAATTTCATGCACCGTCATCACCGTGGCGATGCAGTCCCAGTTGTTAATGTGTAAAACAGGATAGATGGTGCTCTGGTGGCAGCGTAGCTCTTGCCTTCTAGGCCTGAGATGACTGCTCTGGTCAAAAGGGGAAACACCAAGGTGACCTATATGACTTGGGAACTCATTAGGTAAGCCAGTAAAGACTGAGACCTGAGCCACCACTCAAGCAGTAGGAATGTGTTCACTCTGCTGCCAACATTTAGACCAACATCTCTGAAGGTTTGTGGGAGCTCTGATTGTGTTGGTGTGCCAGACGTCTGTTCAGCCTGCCGGTTGGTGGTCGAGGGGTAGGTTTCAGGGCATTTTTTAGTAGTGGGTGGTGTTTTACCAAATTAGTAAAGGTCTGGTGTGAACTGGTCATCAGGACCAAGTTTCCAGTCTTCAGACGAGTTCGGGACCCAGTATTTAACCTATTTTAGCTCTCATGGTAAAGTACCCCAAACAGCCTGTTCCATTTAGGGAATATAAAAAGGTTAGAAAACCTTTTCACACAAGAATCTTTCCTCAGGACTATGAGGAGAGGAATACATTCTTTAAAACTGTAGACCATGAAACAAGAGACTTGTTTTCAGGGAAATCTTTTATTAAATGCAGTAAGCCGTTTGCTGCCTGTGTCAAATGAGGAAACATGGTTGTTTTTGCTTTCAGATGAAGAAAGTCCCAGAAATGCTAGCCAACGCTAGCAGCAGGATGTCAGGCCACTGTGGGACCAACGCACACCTTGTTACCATGATGACTGCAGACGTTGCGTCTGTTTTAGCCATGTGGCTTGGTGGTGTTTGCTACACAGATATTATGGGCTGTCAATCATGCAGTGGTACCCCCCCCCCCCTGCCTTCCACATATAAAAGCAGTTAAAGTGGAACTCATCCAAACCAGCACTGGCCAGGTCCTTCTCCCAGAATGCACTTGTGCTGTTGCTTTTCTTGCATTGGCTCTTTTTAAAGTGTCCTTTATATCTAAAATATAAATATTTGTCCACTATTTCCTTCATTCTGTACATCAGCCATGAAAAGTTCATAATTCACAAATGAGAAATTTCGGTCTGGAATTTTTGCATTAAACATTTGTCACTGATCATTAAAGGCTAACGTTGAAACCTTGATCCTTAGTGAGGAGACATGGAGACAACAGTCCACACGGATTTCTCCAGGTGAAGTAGATGCTCCTACAGACAGACATGTCCATGTTCTGGGCCGGTATCAGCTCAGTCTGCTGTAAGAGGGCCTATTCCAACAATGCTCCTCTTCCTCTCTGCTGAGCTGCTCTCTGCCAAGAGCTGGTGAATCAAAAAGCCTGTTGTCGCCCCCTGCTGGACAGAGCACGCATCTGACTACAGTGTCTCCTGGTCAGGGGTTAGTCTGGATTCAACTCTGAAGGTCTCACCTTGCCAAGTGCTCACCAGCTCAGTGTCCCTGGGCTCGGATTGTGGAACCAGCATTTCCTGTCACACAAACTAAACATTCTGAACAAGAACTTCACTGAAGACCGATGAAATGTGAAGGTGCTCGTGTCTGAGAGACACGCAGGCACACATCTGTCAAGAGCTGCTGGACAATGTTGCTAATGTCTTCATATTGATGGGAGCAGAAGGATACTTTGCTTGCTTCTGGAAAAACTGGCTTACTTCTATCTTTTGATGCTTGTAACTTTAATATTGGGGGTCTATTGTGTTGTGTCTTCAGTGAGGGTTGGTGAACACTGATCTTGACAGTCTGGCCCTCATTAGCATAAAACATGCTGAGATAATTGAATAACATCTGCAAACCTCTGAAAATAAAACGGCAATGTTCAAATCTAGTCCTAAACTAGTCCTCCCTTTTCTCAGCTGCATCATCCTCAACAGTGATGGGACGGTAACTAAAGAGTGACTAAAGCAGAAAGGATGTGGTCCCTCACCAGTCCGATCCGGTTATTGTAGCAGAAGCGGTGAGGAAGACTCCTACAGCCCATGTACATGATGAGGCAGGACAGAGCCAGGCTGACGATGCAGCTCAGTAGGATGGTGGCATTGGCCCCTTTCACCATCCGGTGGAGCACAAAGGTCTAGACACAGACGGAGAAGGTTGTTGTTAAAAAAAAAAGGCAGTTCTCAGAGTTTGGAGAGAGGAAAAGGCCTCACATCTCCTACTTTAGGCTGCTCCTCTCTGACCCTATTCACCTGCATTAGTCCTGTCCAGCAGTCAGCTCTCTGTTACAAATTTAAGCCATCTCAATCTAAGATGGCTGGTCCCTCTGATGGCCTCAGTCCTCATCCTATCACCTGTGTCCCTCTCAGAGAGGACGCCAACACTTCCATCAGTCCAGCTCTGCCTCCTGTCTTCATCTTGACCTCCTTTCTCACCCCCGTTGCACCTCTCCACTGGACCACTACAGTATGAACGTGCTTCATTACCACTCCAGACATCCTCCTACTCGCAAAGTTATTCTCTCAGCAACCTTCATCACCACCACCATCATCGTCTTTCTTGAGATCTAAAATCCACTGAAAGGCTGGGCAGCAAAATCCCGCCTGATCAGACTATAAGAATCCTGCCATCCACTAATTTATGCAGAGACTGCAGATGGATGTTGTCACCCAGCAGCCTGTTAGAACTGTAGTCCCATACAGCTGTAATAACAGAGAAAAGCCTTTGATACTGGTTAGGTTTTTAGGTTAGGTTTCTAGCAACAGTTCCTCTTCAGACTCCTCGATGATATTTTTGTCAGTCTGTCAACACTGCAACTTTGATTTCTTGATTCTTCTAACATAACGAAGGAACAGGTCAGACCATTAAACTGTCGTCAGTCATAAAAACAGACTATAATTCAAACAGGGCAAAGGGATACTTGTTATGTGTGTGATTATGATGCAAGGCTGGAAAAGTGCTGGTTGTGTTTAGCATTGTTACCACTTCACGACTGTTGTGATGGTGAAAGACTTCTTGATCTTCTTCTCCGTAGGTCAATGTCAGACAGGAGTAAGCCGAAATAAACAATGATGCTGTGCATGAGAGTCCAGCTGCTGCCACCATCACGATCACCTGCAGGAGAAAGTCAGCACGACAACCTGTGATGCAACATTATGAAAAGAGACACAACCTGAGTGCTGTCAGCTTGAGAGAGAGCACGCCGGACTGCACAGCTGCACAGGAATTTGTGTTCTAGCATGGAACCTATAGTTGTCACTAAATACGGTTTAAACCATTTGGTTTGGTTTGTTTCGGTTTGGTTTGGACAGACTACCTACGTGGCAGCCAAACAGGGAGGTGCGTGGCCTCCCTGTGTCCTAAAGTGTGAAACTGTTCTTCAGTCCAAAACCATTGTTGTGTCTAATTCCCTTAAATCCAGGGCGTACAGACCCAGTCCTCCAGCTGGCATTTCTTCTACCAGGTAGACTATATGTTCTGCCTGCTGGGACACAAAATGTGGCTGGAGTGCAGAGCTCAAGGACTGGGTCTTGACAAGTTCTTTTATCTTGGGAAACTCACCAGCCAAATAGCTGTTTCATAATAGATACTTTCCTACATTTGTGGGCTCTGTGAATGATGTGTCTCTGACAAGATTTTAAAACATGTTCTGTGTTAAAAAGACTCGTCTGCAACATTGTATGACCACTGTGTTTACCGTGATTATCACTGACTAGCATTTGCTAATCAGGAAATAGCTTTCTAATATCCTCTGTTATCAGGATTTAACCCAAAGTCCAACAAAAAGTTAGTTCTGGTTCGTCACTATGGGCACTTACACTCTCAGGCTGAATAATCAATCAGGATTTTGTATTTTTTGCTGCTCATCCACACACTGAAGCAGCAGTTCAGCTCTTTGGTCAAGGACACTGCTGTATCATCTGGAGAGGAGAAGCGGAATGATCATGCTCACCAGAATTGAGTTTTTTCTTTGGGAGGCCAACAGTGCCAGAAGTCCAGGACAGGCCATAATCTGAGATAGACAAAGCTCATATTCACTGACAGACTTCTGCTTTCACAGAAAGGTGAGTTGCAAAATGAAACTGACACCAGACCTGTGTAGGTCTCTGAAGTGAAGAGTGTAAAGACACTACAGGCTGGGTCATTACCCTTACCTTTACCAGCAAGTAAAGCATGTAATCAGACTTTTATGTCCAAAATAAATATTTCTCACCAAGCTTCCCCACACCGGCGTCCTTGTGGTACTCAGCGGGGTGTCTTTGCGGAATATCGCATCCATAAACCCGCACACCAGGCAGAGGCCCGCACAGGCCACCTGGAGTACACCGAGGATAAGAGCGCTCTTCTGGCTGAAAATGAAATACCTGTAATTATCCATGTCCAGGGTTAAGCTCCACCCCTACCTAGATCTTCACTGTCTTCAGTGATCAAAACACCTGTTAAACACACCGAGTATCTAAAATGCAGTGGTCCGCTTTCTTAAAAATTCGCACTGACGGAAGAGAGCTGTTTATCTTCCGGGTGTCAGGGCGGTTGATCATTAACCAGATACCAGCAGCAGGTGGATGAAGAACATAGGAGTATCTCATCTGACCTTTGGCTCACAGCCTTCCTGGCGTTCCTCTTTGGTATTCCTATTTATCAAACACACAATAGATTCACACACTCAGTGTTGTTGTTTTCTCCCAGACAAATATTTAGAAACATATAGGAGCATGTGCCAAGTTTAGTGCGACCAATGTGCATCGAGTTTCACTTCAACTTTCACTTACAATTAGACAGTGGCTGTAAAAAAAACCTTCATGATGGAATACAGTTTAAATGGATTTGATTTCACATGGAATTGACAGACACGGTTCTGAAGACTGGGTTTCTACAGGTCACCATGTTGAAAACCTGTCTTCTCTTCTAACCCTAACCCCCTAAAACTAAACCCTAACCCTAACCCTAAATCCTAAACCCTAAAGCATAACCCCTAACCCTAACCTAACCCCAAACCCTAACTCTAACCTCTAAACCCTAAACTAACCTCTAACCATAATCCTAACCCCTAACCTAACCTAACCTAACCTAACCGTAACCCCTAACCCTTTTGTTTGAGATATGTTCACAACATCATCTTTGTCGAGCCTTCACAATGTCAAACCACACAGATGTCAGCATTGAGTAGCAACAGTGTAAGTAGCAGCAGTGGAACCACCCAGGAATCGATGCAGCTTCCAGGACCCCAGAGAGGGGACAATGTTCACAGAAGGGCAATAAAATGACTAAAGGGTCTAGATCTTTGATGGACCACCAACTGCTCCAGACCAAATCGTCAGAAAAAAGTTGAAGAGTGCATCAGGCCCACCAGGCCTGACCAAGGTATAGGTGTTTGGCTGACTGGACATAGTTGGCATCATTTATTATTATTCAGAACTGTGCTGCCCTCTCGAGTCCATGTCACAGGACATGTTTACTGCACCTGGCTCTCTTTTTGATGTTATAATCTAGGTCTGTGAATGGGACACTTTAAATAGCGCCCCCCTGTGTCAGAGGACTCCAGAGGCATTGTATCCCTAAGGGGGTTAGATTTGTGGTTGTATTGGTGGTAAAAGGTAGCAAAACATCTCTGTACCTGAGGTGGGATGAGGCTGTCCTGTGTCTGCTTTAAAATCAGAGCACACACACACACAAACATACACACACACACACGCAGATGGTTGGAGGGATGGATGAGCGGCAGCAGAACCTCTTCAGTGGTTTGCTCTAGTTCCTCATGCCCTCCCTAACAGGAACAGCTCCGTAGTTATTCTTAGAAGAAGACTGTCCTCTTTAGTTCTGTCCTGTGTGGCCTGAGCTACTTTTCCCACTTTAACCATCTGTGGAAGGACTGAGTGCTCCTCTACGTGGAGGCTGTGCTCGGACTTGTGCAGTCGTCTTGTTTGTCATTAGATCTTCTGGCCATGAGATGGCCCCATCATGGGTTGACAACATTGTTGTGGGATTGTGGAAGGTTCTGATCTCTACCCGTCTCTGCACACACTGGCCTCACACATTTTGTCTCCTCCTGCTCTGATGGTTCTTTAGAGGCTACAAGAGCTGTAACTTTGCCTCCGCAGAACTGCAGCTAGCCCACAGACTTTTTGCTCACCATGTTTACTGAGTTTTGTTTTGAAGTGGTTGTAATTTTGGGTCAGATCTGTCTGACCTGACCTGACCTAACCTGTCCTCTCTGAATATTCTAACTCCTTAGTTAGAATATTCAGTCAGGACTAACTCCTTAGTCCAACTTAGCACAAGATCCAGCCATTAAACTCTAGTCTATCCATCCCTAACCTGGCTCTAAGGACCAGCTGTAGCTGTTTTTATCTACCACACATTCATCTGCACCATATTTGTGCAGTGTATGGAAGGACTAAGGCTTCTCTTGCTGCCCACATCTTTTCTCCCTGCTTTTTTCCACTTGCTCTCTTTTTTTCATGGCCTCACCTACATTCACAATTCCTTGGAGTTGTGTCTCTGTTTCATCTGCTGGGTAGTGCTGGGTGTGCTTGGTAGTGCACGCTGACCCCCACTGATTCATGCGCTATCCCTGAGCTCCTCACAAACACGCCGGTCCTCTTCGAGACACCTACTCACATCCAGGCTGAGCGTTGGCAGGAAGGAATGAGGATTCGTAACCCCAGACAGAGGATGAAGATGGCTCTGCAGCTGTGGATGCCCCTCCTGGTGCTCAGGATTGTGGTGGTTCAGCCTCTGGTAAGGTACCAGAATATTGTTTCATTTTAAACTGGGATTTCTGCTAAAATAGAATTAGAAACTGTTCCTGTCCTGGATTTAGGCAAAAACATTTACCTCATTTCTACACATACAGTAATGTTTGTAGATGTGTTTTTGTTCAGGTGGAACTGTCTAATAAAATGAGATGGGTCTAAATGTAAACCTGCACCAGCATGAGAGGAAGAGAGAGATTTGGTCATTTTAAGCTCTTTTATTTCTAAAGTTAAGCTGCACAATGATAGAAAATAACCTCACAGAAACTTCAGCTGACACACAAATCCTGTCTTTTAAAATCTGCTACTGTCTTTAAATGTATGAAACAGATATAAGTGTTTCGATCCTGGCCCAGTGGAACCAGTCCCTCTCAACCAGGACTCTATTATTGGATCGGGCTCAGAAAACAGTCCTGCATCTATGTTTCGACTCTTTAGAAGTTGACATGTTTGGATGTGTTTAATATGTCCGATTTAACAGCCAGGAGCTGACCCAGGGTCTGGCTCCAGAAGTCCCACACCGCCCTTTACATGCTGCCTGATTAGTATACTAAAGAAAAGTACACTGTCCAGAATGTTGAAACTTCTTCTCCCTGCCTGGACTGTTGTCCTATCCAGTGTCTGGCTGGATCCGCCAGTAATATCGAAGTCTTTGTGTCGTAGAGGTGGAGCTCCAGCTGTGCTGGCACCATCTTCCCTGACTGCAGCACTGCTGCAACAGAACCTCTGGTCTGGTGGGAAGACCATGACAGCACCAACATCACAGAGGCCTCACCAAGGACCGACAAACCAAGAGGCCCTCAGCCACAGGTGACACAAGTGCGCACACACATGCGCACATACACACACACATGCGCACGCACATACACACACACACTGTCTAGAATCTAGTCATGCAAAAGAATTTGGACTCTCTGGAAAGTGCTCCTGGACCTACAACCCTAAGCCTCCAGATAAAACTGCTAACCTCCGAGCACAGACCTGTTAACCTAGTTAATGAACCTCTGGTGGCCCCTGGAGGGGGGCAATATAAAGGTGCCTCCTGTTTGTGCTCCTGTGGCTGTCTCAGGCAATGCTGTGTGGAGGCTCATGATACTGTGGCTACAGGTGAACAGCTGCCAGGACCATCTCTCTTGATTGGTTTTGTTTTCTTCCAGTTACATTTATAGCAGTTATTGGCTGGTATTTAGGATTAAATTTGTTATCTACCAGTACGTTTTTCTCTTGTACTTTTCATTCTTACTGGTTTGATTTCTTATGGCCACACTTGTTGGTTATATCTCCCCCCCCAGTTGCCAGAGGCCAGTGGTGCTGGGACCTATGCATGGTATCCGCCTGACTCACCTGCCGTGTCTCTGGCAGCTGGTTTCCTTCACTGAGAGGATGGTCGACGTGCTCCAGGTGATTTCAGTTGGTTCCTTTTTCCTCCACAGAAGTTCCTGATTTCAGAAGAATTTTGCTCTGTTTTTAGTGCTTTCATTTCATTTCAGTGTATTTTAAACTCAGTCCCGGTTCTGAGCTCTGGGTCTGAGACCCAGTTCTTACTCTTTTTTGATTCCTAAAGGAATTCTGACATCAGGCTTTTCTGTTTCTGACTTAAATATTTAGTTTCTTTCTTTTTTCCCTTCAGAACTCGTCATAACAACGTGAAACACCTGTTGTGGTCCTCATTATGTAGCACCCATGTGATCCCACATGTTCAACCAGAGAAGAACCAAGCACAACTATCCCATCAAATACCCACAGCATCAGAAATATGCATGCATCACTGAAGGCTGATGTGTTCTGCTGGGTCAGAACTCTTTAGTAGAGGATTACTGTGCGTGTGATTTTGAAACCATTTACGCATGATAATGATTATGGTGGTGGTGATGTTGACGACAATGATGGTAATGATGATGATGATGGTGATGATGATGGTGGGGATGGTGATGGTGGTGATAATGATGGTGATGGTGATGGTGATGGTGGTGATGGTGATGATGGTGGTGGTGATGATGATGGTCTGTAGTCTAGAATAACTTCAGCCTACAGCCACAGAATCAGGTGGAATTATGTCTTTAGAAATTAGTCCATTAAAATTCAGTGTGCAGGAAAAAGTATTTCTCATTGCATAAGTATAAAATAGGAAAAGCTGTAAGTTTCCTTTCTGGAACCTTACAGAAGCTGCAGGCCAGAACTTGTTTAGACATTCGCATCGACCCATGAATTCTTAACCCCTGTTGATCCTGAGTGTGATACTGAACCCAGACGCAGCTCCTGCAGCTGTGTCATATCCAAGTGCAGCAAAGCTCAGTCCTGACTCAGTATGGGTTCTGAGACCAAGGGTCGTTTTTTGACTTTCTTGCTGCTGGTTCAGTCTATTGAAACTTTCAGGTGGTCGATACCAATGTTCCCCAATGTTTCTCCTGCTTTATTCCAGTTGATTATATTACAGTCTTCCTGTCTATTCTGGACAGGTAGTGCATTGACGTCCATCTCCTCAGAAGGACCCTCTTAATGGTGGCCCCTCTGACTAGGCTGGTTGGTTTAGTGTGCTGTTGGCCAATCCAGCTTTTCATTATCTTTTACTGGGAAGTGGCTTGAGCTGTTCAGCTGCTTGGAATCTGAACCTAGAATTGGTGTCCAGAACAACTAACAGTCCTTTTCACCCTTTTCCTTGTTATTCCCATCCATCCAGGCACATCCATGCAGACAGGGCTCCAAGGGACTCTGCGGTCCTGTAACATGTTCACCACATACTTCAGCTAAAGAGATTATTCAGCTGGCTCAGCTCCTTGTCCTTGACCTCCGTGCCAACGTCCGTGCCAAAGTCCCACTCCTGGACCCTTCTACGATGCTGCTCAGAAGGTGTGGCTCTCTTGGTGTGGAGGCCCAGAAACTAGCATTCAAGTTCACAACTGAAAAGATGGTCACTCCAGCACCAGCGAGGCTGAAGCTGCCGTGCACCACTCTAGCTTCCAGCTGTCTAAGGTCCATGAAAGCCCTCTGGTCCCTGCAGCTACACCTACTGGCCTCATTGATGTTGGTCCAATCTACTCTTTCAACCTTATTGCTGACTTTAAACACCCTGTCCAGCCTGCAAAGGTGCCTGCATATCCAAGAGGCTACGCCTTCTCTTCGACCCAACCCCTCTGAATGGGACAATTCCATGGCGGGTGATGGATGATGAAGGTAAACACTACAGCCTTCTGACCCTGACTATGGGTTTGGCCTGTCAGGTTTTGGTCCGCCTGTAATGTTCCACCACCCAGGTTTATGCCTGTGTTGCTGGTTCTTTGATTATCTGCATGTCCAGTAGTCCTTTGCCTCAGTGGCAAAGTACTTACCTGCCAACCAAGACACCTGTGGACACTTCAGCAGCCGTCAGTCAAGGTAGAAGTGGCTCTGCTGCTGTTTCCTGAACTGGACTTCCTGTTTGCTGCTTCCACCTGCTGCACCTGCTGTTGAAAGAGTTGAGTGAATTTGGCTTCGTGACAACGGTTGGTGGCAGTGATGCCACACTTCCCCTCTCACCAGCTCTGACCTGTTTCTGGACCTGAGCAGGCTCCACTTTGTTCTGGTTCACAGAGGAGCTCTCGGTGTTTCACTTCAGTCTCACTTGCGAGGACAGAAGCTGAAGTAGGTCATAATATTATATAGTAGTTGTAAAAGACTCAGAAGGTTTTAGAAGATTTCTCTCCATAGTTTCAAATTGTATCACATTTTTCCAGCAATTTCACTGCACAAAATTACAGAAATTCCTCACATATCGCATCAGGGTTTTTTAACAAATCCTTCCACAAAATGAAACTTTTTTGCCCCCAACAATGACAAAACTTTCTGGGAAGACTAACCAATAGTCAAAGACCAGACTACACATATAAGCTTAAAACAAACATGCTAAGCTAACAATAGCACCACATGAGCCTGGACCTGCCAAATGCTGTTTTCCCTGCCACTGCTGCTTGTTGGGGAGGAGGGTCCAACTCTGGGTTTTTGACAAGCAAATAGAGACTATTTTGATTGTAAGAGACGCTTTACAATAAAAAGCTAAATTGATGTGAAACTGAGCTGTTTATTCATTCACAGAGCTAATTAAAGGTGTTGATGTATTACTTAACACATCAAACATCCATTAAACTGGTTGATCCTTCACTTGTGATGCAGTCCATTTGTTGCGTTTTGTATGGATGGAGACCAGTGCCATTAGGTCTCCAGTCAGACAGGAAACCCGAGAGCTCCCGGTGGTTGATCAACCACTGACTGCTTCTGGACTGAGGGGTTCAAAATAAAATTGTTATGATGATCATTTGGATTTTTATTTTATGCAGCTATTATTCCCACTAAAGCACAATGGTTTCTTTTTAATGGTAATGTATTTTAACATCCTGTCAGAATGGAGAGGGACACATTTCCACCTAAATTAAACATGAACCAAAGGAAGAGGATCTGGCACATGAATTGGTCTGAATTAATTGTGTCCTGTTGTGGTTGCGGAACATTCAGGAGGTCTGAACCAATCAGCTGTGGGTGGCCCCCACCTCCTGGCCCACGAGCTGCCCCCGTCCCACCGAGTCCTGCTGCTCTCGTCCAAGTTGGGCTCCGCTTCTGCAGAGAAAATGTGCTGTTGGTGGCAGGTAAGGAAAGAATAAAGCGCGCCCAGCTGCCGTTTACCCTGTGGATCTGTGTGGCGGTGCTCAGGACGTGTTTTCTGTCTTTTCTATTCGTGCTGCATCTAGACGAAAGGTCGTCGGCTGGAACACTCGTGGACTTGATGCTATTTTTGGACGTTGTGTCAGTGCAACAGCCAAAGCTGCAGAGGTATGAATAGAAATGGTGACTGATGGCCAGATAACCTCATGTCAGCTGAGTCCTTCAGAGAACGGAGCTTAAAAGTTCTTCACTTGCATCTTTCATCATTTTTAACCTGTTTTGATGGACAAACTTTGGCCTGTCTGCCGACAGTGATGCAGTTGCTCGTCCGTATGTGAAAGCTGGTTGCAGAAGCTGCATGGCAAAAAAGAAATTCAGCAATGTGATGCTCTGCTTGGTGTTAGCAACAGTTGCTTTGATGGGCTTCTATATTTATGGTATGGTACATCAAGATGAAAGTCTTCATAGAAGAAACCAGCAATATAAGAGTCTCTCAGCTCAGAGGCTGCACCTGCCAGCTGATGTCCGAATTCCAGGACCAATATAGCCTGTGTGACCACTTCCAGACACACACACACACACACACACACACACACACACACACACACCCTCACTCACTCGCTCACTCACTCACTCACTCACTCACTCACTCACGCACACGCACACACACACACACACACACACACTCGCATACACACAGACACACACACTGACTCACACACACTTACACATACCCACACACACATTCACAATGACACACACACAGACACCACATTCACTCGCATACACACACACTCACTCACTCACAAACACACACTCACTCACTCACTCACACACACACTCACTCACTCACTCACTCACTCACTCACTCACTCACTCACTCACTCACTCACTCACTCACTCACTCACACACACACAGACTCACTCACACACTCACACGCACACACTCACAAACACACACTCACTCACAAACACTCACTCACTCACTCACACACTCACTCACTCACTCACTCACTCACACACTCACACGCACACACTCACTCACAAACACTCACTCACTCACTCACACTCACTCACTCACTCACTCACTCACTCACTCACTCACTCACTCACTCACTCACTCACAGTTATTCCAGGCAGGCTGACTCTGCTTGTTGTCCTGCTCACCCCTCATTTAGTCTAGAGCAGCTACAGAACGTCAAATCAAATCAAATCAAATCAATCTTTATTTATATAGCGTCTTATACAATCAAAATTGTTTCAAGGCGCTTTCCAGAATCCCAGGGCCTGACCCCAGACAAGCAACAGTGGCAAGGAAAAACTCCCCTTTAACAGGAAGAAACCTTGAGCAGGACCAGGCTGATGTAGGGGGACCCTCCTGCTGATGGCCGGCTGGGTAAAGAGAGAGGAGAAGGGGGAGGACAGGTAGAAGATAGGATAGGTAGGAGAGGAGAGGAGAGGGGAGGGGTAGAGGAGAGGAGAAGTAGAGTGAAGGGGAGGTAGAGGAGAGGAGAAGGAGAAGGAGGAGGAGGGGAAAGAAGAGAGGAAGGGAGAGGGAGAGGAAAAGGAGAAGGAGGGGGAGAGGAGAGGAGAGGAGAGGAGAGGAGAGGAGAGGAGAGGAGAGGAGAGGAGAGGAGAGGAGAGGAGAGGAGAGGAGAGGAGAGGAGAGGAGAGGAGAGGCACAGAGCACAGAAACACACACAAAAAATATGATATACAATCACTTCAGCGGGGCCGGAGGTCATTATGCAGCTCTGAGGGCGCCGATACCGGTAAATAAATAGAGGAGGGGAGAAGCAGAAAAACTACACAAGAACTAGTCTGCTTGATGAGGAGAGGAAAGGAGAGGAGAGGATAGGAAACCATGACCCAGTGGAGTGACAGAGGCCTGTCAGGTGATCATGTTTCCGGACCCCGGCAGCCTTGGCCTATAACAGCATAACTAAGATGTGACCTAACGATTAGACGACCCCCTAAGTATGATAATTTGTCTGTCTATGATAGTAACTGGAACTACTGAATTAGTAACAATAAGCTTTTTCAAAGAGGTAGGTTTTAAGTCTGATCTTAAAAGTAGAGATGGAGTCAGCCTCCCGTACCTGGACAGGGAGCTGGTTCCATAGCAGGGGGGCCTGGTAGCTAAATGCTCGGCCCCCCATTCTACTCCTAGAAACTCTGGGAACCACAAGTAGACCAGCATTCTGAGAGCGGAGCGGTCTATTGGGCTGGTAAGGTATCACTAGCTCCTCCAGGTAGGATGGAGCTAGGCCTCTGAGGACCTTGTAGGTCAAAAGAAGGGTTTTAAAAATTATTCTAAATTTAACGGGCAGCCAATGAAGCGACGCCAGTACAGGAGTTATGTGATCTCTTTTGTCAATACCTGTCAGAACTCTGGCTGCAGCATTTTGGATCAACTGGAGGCTTCTTAAAGAGTTGTTTGGACACCCTGATAATAAAGAGTTACAGTAGTCCAGCCTGGAAGTAACAAATGCATGGACTAACTTTTCAGCATCATGCCGCGTCAGCAGCTTCCTGATCTTTGTGATGTTCCTCAAGTGAAAAAAGGCGCTTCTAGAGACTAATTTAATGTGTGAGTTGAAGGAGAGATTTTGATCAAAAGTTACTCCTCGATTCCTCACAGAGAGACTAGATGTTAATGAGATACCATCTAGAGTGATCATGTGATCTAATCTATCCCAGAGAGGTTCAGGACCAAACACCATGACCTCAGTTTTTCCTGGGTTAAGGAGGAGGAAATTTGAAGACATCCAGGACTTTATGTCTTTAAGACAGGTCTGAAGCTTCACTAACTTCTCTGTCTCCTCGGGTTTCATGGATAAATAGAGCTGAGTGTCATCAGCATAACAATGAAAATGTATCCCATGCTGCCGAATAATGTTCCCTAAGGGAAGCATGTACAATGTGAAGAGGATTGGTCCGAGTACAGAACCTTGAGGAACTCCAAGGCTAACCCTACTGTATGAGGAGGGAACACCATGGACATAAGCAAACTGGTATCTATCAGATAAGTATGATCTAAACCAGTCTAGTGCTGTCCCTTTAATCCCAATCACATGTTCCAGTCTATGTAACAGGATGCTGTGATCAACTGTATCAAAAGCAGCACTGAGGTCCAGCAGAACCAGCATAGAGACCAGTCCATGATCTGAAGCTATGAGAAGATCATTAGTGACTTTAAGAAGTGCTGTTTCTGTGCTGTTTTTGAGATAAAAGGAAGGTTGGATATTGGCCTATAATTTGCTAAGACATCAGGATCCAGTGATGGTTTTTTAAGCAACGGCTTAATCACTGCCACCTTGTAGGACCGGGGTACATAACCTGACACTAAAGAACCATTGATCTGGTCCAGGATAGAACTGCCTATCAGTGGTAGAACATCCTTCAACAGGTGTGTTGGGATGGGATCTAAAAGACACGTGGTGGTCTTGGATTTCTGAATTAGCGATGACGCCTCAGAAAAATATATAGGGCTGAAGGAGTTTAAGGGCTCGTTGGAGAACCTGTATGTTCCCACAGTCGGCACATCTGGTGATGGTCCAGTTGTTGGGATAGCCTGGTTAGCTTTCTCTCTGATAGCTAGAACTTTATCAGTGAAGAAGCTCATGAAGTCTTCACCACGAAGGGAAGAAGGGATACGTGGATCTAAAACACTGTGACTCTTAGTTAATTTGGCCACAGTGCTGAAAAGAAACCTAGGGTTGCTCTTATTTTCCTCATTCAAAGAAGAAAAATAAGCTGTTCTAGCCTTGCGAAGGGCCTTTTTGTAACCTAATAGACAGTCTTTCCAGGCTACATGATAGCTGTCTATTTTACAAGAATGCCACGTCACATTTCATCTTAGTGTTTGTGTCTTTGTGATGGCTCCCAGATGTACCTTCAATTTTACCCTGTTGCTTTTTTCTCCTTTAGCTTTGCTTGTTTCGTCTTTAACCAGGAGATGAAACACTTTTTTTATTTTTTTTAAATCCCCACAGGGAAAGTGACCACTTTTGCATGTTGTTAGAACACACATGAGAATACTGAGGGAAGGGCCTCAGAGGGGGTAATCTGCCCTGGACAGGTGCTTGGAGCATTGGGGTGGGGCTCAACTTTATTCAAGGGCACCTCAACTGTGCTCCAAAGTGTCCCAACACCGCTTCTGCTACCAGCCCAGTTCCAATTATTTGGTCCACAACTAGGACTCAGACCAGAGATCCTCTAACCCCCAGCCTGGGCCCCCACAGAAGGAGAACTCTGCTCTAATTGTGTTTTGATGGAGCTGATGTCCAGATGAACTGTCCAACGTGATTTGACTACCTGATGCACCCCAAAGTTATGTGTGTGATTTAGCAACTTAATGATGTTCTGGCCTATCCTCCTCCATTTTGGTTGATGCTTTAGAAGGGCTGAAATAACCCTGTAAAGTAAAATAGATAAAAATTGTTTTTCTCTCCACATCAGATCATCAGGTCCACTTTAATATGAAAAGCTACAGATCACTTACGGACATCTGCAGGATAGCCAATTGTGTGATTCTTTATCTGTACTTTATCTATCTAAGTTTCTACCATGTAGGTCACATAAGACAACATAAGTCTGGTCTAGAGGATCAGCTAACCTTCAGCCAGATCTTTAGTGGTCTCAAAACAATTACAATTATTTCTGATCACCTTTATTAAAGACATGCAAAGAGGCCGTCAGCTTATCTTACAACACCCGCTAGAGCTGAGCACCCCCATAATGGTGATTAGGTTTTCTGAGTTGTGTCTGTAAAGTAGCATCACTGGTCAACATCACAGAACACAGAGCACTCACAACTCCAGCATTACCAACTATGGAGAAGGCCAAGCTGGCATCCAAAATCACCTTTCTACTGACACCAAGAAAGTTGTATGTGTTTCTGTGCTCTGTGCCTCTCCTCTCCTCTCCTCTCCTCTCCTCTCCTCTCCTCTCCTCTCCTCTCCTCTCCTCTCCTCTCCTCTCCTCTCCTCTCCTCTCCATTCTATCCTCTACCTGTCCTCCCCCCTCTCCTCTCTCTCTACCCAGCCCCCCCATCAGCAGGAGGGTCCCCCTACATGAGCCTGGTCCTGTTCAAGGTTTCTTCCTGTTAAAGGGGAGTTTTTCCTTGCCACTGTTGCTTGTCTGGGGTTAGGCCCTGTGATTCTGGAAAGCGCCTTGAAACAATTTTGATTGTATAAGACGCTATATAAATAAAGATTGATTTGATTTGATTTGATTTGATTTGAACACAAAAGCTGTGTTTGATGAGTTCATAAGTTGAGTTGGGAACGGCTGCCTGTCGTTTAGGTGTCTGAAGATCTGAATAAGTTCACTGGTTTCCTAACACCTTCAAATGTAATCTGTGGCTTCCTAGAATTAAAACCTATAAGCTACCTTTCTGGACAAACCACTGGTTGCTGTGACCGGCTAAACCTGTGAATCCAGCCCTTCTTCTTCATCCAAATCATCACATCATCATCATCATCATCATCATCATTATCACCAGCAGTTGAGCCAAACCAGCAACTCTTCACCCTGTAAGAGCATCCCACCGATCGATCGGTCTGTCTGTCTGTCTGTCTGTCTGTCGGTCTGTCGGTCTGTCGGTCTGTCTGTCAGACTGCGTTTTTACCAACTCACCTTATCTTATTTGCAGTCCACCAGTCTGGGAGCATCATCATGGACCTTTCAGAACTGCCCAACTTCAACCCCAGTTCCATTCCACCCAGTGCCTTCAACTACGAGCGTCCAAGACATTTCATTCAATCACAACCTTGCTTTCAAGCCCCCAGCTATGACAGTGTGGTAAAGGACAGCCAAGAGAACCAGAACCAGCAGAATCCAAACAGTCCTCCAAACAGTCTGACCTCAATGGAGAGTCCGATGACAGATCCGTTAGTGGTTCAGACCCAGGCACAGTTTCAGTATCTCAGCCTCAGTCAGAATCAGAGTAACAACGAGGGCCAGGCTAATGGGACCACCAAGTCCTCGCCGTCTTCCTCCAGCTTCTGCTCTTCCATCTCCACTTCATCTGCTGTACCTCCTCTCTCCTCGGCTGCCTCTAAAACCACCTCTTCCCTACGCCCCACATTGCGCTCTTCCTTTACCCTCACTCCTATTTCTCCCTATGCAGCCAGTGTTCCATGTGCTCCACTTTCTTTTAGTGTCTCCAGTGGCCTTGGCAGTGCAACCCTACCAGCAAACCAGGATCCTGTATTAGCTCCCACTGACTACCACAGTTCTGCTGGTCCCTCCCAGTCTGCCTTCTCCCCTTCTATTTCCCCCAACTCCAAATTATGCTCCCAGATCCCCCTCTCCAGCCCACCCACCTCCATCAGGGCGTCGCCTGTCTCTTTGTCTTGCTCCTCTGTCCCACAGTCCAGCAGTCAGAAGCAAATTCCTCCAACAGTGATCTCCCTTCCTACCACCTACCAAGGGACACCACACATGTGAGTCTGACATGACAAACTGAATGTCCAAATTCTAGGAATTTTGTGTAGTTATTCTGAAGTAATAAACCTGGAAGCAAGATGAGACCCCTAGGGCCCACCTGAAGTACAAGGGAAAGGGATGGATTTAAATGCCTTAAGTTGGATGAACCTAGCACAGCAAATGTAGAGCAGTTTCCATGTCGAGCATAAGATCTTGCCCCAAGTGGAAGAATCTCTGTACCTTGAGATCTTGTTTATGAGTGAGGGAATATGGAGCAAGAGATCAACAAAGGGATTGGTGGAGTACCAACAGACTTTTCATAGGTCTGCTGTGGTGAAGAAGGAGCTGAGCCAATAGGCAAAGCTCTCGATTTGCCAGTCGATCACCGTTCTGACCTGCACCCATGGTCACGAGCCACGAGTTGTGACTGAAAGAACACCATTATGGACATAAACAGCTGAAATGCATTCGAGAGAGGATGAAAAGCTTGGACAACCAGAAGGTGCTCAGATTAGATCTATCACTCCTCCGCATTGTGAGAAACTAGATTAGGGTGGCTATGGGATCTGATCAGATGCCTCTTGGAAGACAAGGGCAAATAAGTCAAAGTTTCACTTATAAATGGGGTTTAGCCCACACAATAGTCATGTGGTATTGTTGGTATGACAAAAATTCTGCGTTGAATTGGGCTACCCTCATTCCAGATGAAACCTTAGCCTTAGGAACAGCTCACAGAGGGCCAGTTTTCAGCAGTGTGGGAACTGCTTTGTCTAATTAGGTTGAATCAACAGAGGAGGAAGACACTTGCAGAGGTGTAAGCCACACTCAGAGCTCAGTCTCTTCTAGATGGTGTAAATACAGACAAAACTCGAGTAGAAAATAGTAAAATCAATTTGTAAAATGTGAAATAGTTGAATTCCACTGCATAAAGTCCAGCCTGAACATGTATGCTGATGAGGAAATATCAAATTGCTACTTTCCCTGACAACAGTCATGTCATAAACCCCTCTGTGCTCCCTTTTATCTACCTCGCTATCGCGCAG
Organism: Takifugu rubripes; assembly: GCF_901000725.2. Lineage (NCBI taxonomy): Eukaryota > Metazoa > Chordata > Actinopteri > Tetraodontiformes > Tetraodontidae > Takifugu > Takifugu rubripes. The sequence goes on along the minus strand of NC_042298.1, from coordinate 660,349 downwards.
TCTGCCAAAGCCCACGCTGAAGAAGCCTGTAACTCCTCGACCTTCATCCTCTCGCTCCACTGACGAAGACATCCAAGGGTCCAAAGATGCCCTAATCCAGGATCTAGAGAAGAAACTGCGCACCAAAGAGGCCAGGAGGAGGATCAGCCAGGTGTGTTTCCTGTCAACACATATAAAGTTGATGATGATGATGGTGATGATGGTGATAATGATGATGATGGTGTTGATGAAGGTGTCTCTTCCAACAGAAATTGTCATATGAGGAAAGAATGGCTCGTCGGTTGCTGGGTCCTGAGGGACCCATCAGCATGTTTGACCAGGGCGGTGTGTTTGAACCCCAGCCTGTCCAGGTATGAAGCATCATCATCATCATCTTCATCTTCATCTTCATCTTCATCATCATCACCCTTAAAAAATACTGATCTGAATCATTATTAATGTGATGTCATATGTTTTGCAGCCAGTTTCGCCCGAAGGAAGATACACAGGTGGCCTCTGGTAAAAACACTTGATGTATTCAGTTTAAGAAGCTTCATTTGACCCTTTTGCCTCTTATATTGTCTTTCAATAGTCTTTAACCTGAACCCCTCTAAGGTCAAAGTTGACCATATCAATCACAGAACATAACAGCACTGTATTGTACCAAAAAGGCCAATATTTCCTGCTTTCTACTTGTAATAATGTTGTTGTTTTGTGCAGTTTTTTAAAAAGCAGCTGAAGTGTGCTGAGACAATCATCAGCTTTAAATCCAAATGTGCATATCTGATCTAATGGAGTAGAGGGTTACTCTGATAGGAGAAGCTCTATCAGAGGCACAGATGACAACATGACAACATCGGGTTTAAACTGTACACTGCCAAGATTGAAAGCGAACCAAGACTAAATACTGGCCTGCAGGGGAAGACGCCACACGCAGTCTGACGAGCGGGGTGACGAGGAGGCCGCCATCCAGGAGAAGTGCTACGCGCCTCGTTTCCTGCAGATCCCCGCAGACCTCAGCGTGGAGGAGGGACGCTTCTGTCGGATCGACTTTAAAGTGAATCACACAACATTCCTATGAGCTTTTCATGCTCAGCGGTCCCTGAAGTAACCACCTCCTCTACCCACTGCAGGTAGGAGGTCTGCCAATGCCTGATGTGACCTGGTACCTGGATGGCAAAGCTGTTCGTCCAGATGACTTCCACAAGATGTTGGTGTGTGAAAAAGGGATGCACTCTTTGATCCTTGAGATCACCACCATGCGTGATGCTGGCGTGTACGAGTGTGTGGCCAGAAACAGAGCGGGGGAGAGTCGGTTTACCATGAGGCTGAATGTCATAGGTAACGCTGGTGGCCTGCTCCAAACAGTTCCATGAAGGTAAAGAGCAACCAGATATGAGTAAGGATGTCCCTCCCATCTCTGTGTGCAGCCCAGGAAGTCCTCCAGCCTCCCACGTTTGTCCAGAAACTGTTGAACTCCAGAGCTCTAGAGGGTGATACCGTGAGCCTAGAATGCAAGATATACGCTTCTCCAACCCCACAGGTCTTCTGGAAAAAAGATAAAGAAATGCTGCATATTGACCCCAGCAGGATGAGGTTGGTGTAAACCTCGATATCCTCCTTCACTGAGCTCCAGGTGTCAGCAAGGCCAGCACAATCCAGTCAGCCTGACTCTGGAGAGCCTTCAGTGGTGAACTATACATTCTAACACTGGCTAAGTCTAACACCGAAGTCCCTGTCACCGTAATACATGTTGTTTCAGAGGACCAGCCTCCAAAATCAGATATTAAGATCTTGAAAAAATCAGTTGATCATTTATGATCAACTGACATGGAGACTTTTGAATCAGTACATATTAGGATGTTTGTGATGTGTTAATCAGAGGACTTGAATCTCAGTGTCGTCTTCAGTCTATACCAGGACGGTTCCGGCCGACATCGTCTGCTGATCGAGTGGGTGAGGAAATCAGATGCTGGCTGGTACACGCTCTCTGCCATCAACGTGGCAGGAATGTCTTCGTGCAATGCCAGACTGGACATTGGCAGTAAGACTCCCACTCTAGTGTTGCATGTCTGCTATTTGCTGCATGACATCACTGCTGTGGCTAAAAGTGGATCAGCACATGAGCGGCCTGCAGGCAGGACCACACTGAACAAAGGCTGCACCCTTCCAGCTGCAGCCCTCATCACCCTCATCTAAACAACTGACACTCTCTTTCACTTTACCATCAGTATTGCAGAAACCTTGGGACTGGGATAAATGGCTGATGTAATGTGTTCAGCCTCAGCACCAAACCAAGTAATAGTTCATTAGCTGTAACCAGGAGCGACCAGGGCAAGCTCATTGTGTAACCAGGCCCTGCTGCTGGGTGCAGAGGTTATTTTCAGAGCCTGGCCATTAAAGGAATGTTCAAAATCGGCAGATAAATGTAGAGAGGACCGCTGCTCCTCCTGTTAATACTGCAACTAAAACCCTTCAACCTTCAGCGTATCATTACACAGTAAAGCTACGATATTCTTTCACCTCTAACTTGTTGATAAATGTAGGGAGATTTGCTGTCAGGGCTTCACATCCCAGGACTCTGCTGTCTTTCAGCTGCCACAACTCTGCCCATCAAGCCTGTCGCTCCTGCGTCCAAGTTGCTGAAGCTGCCCTCAGGGAGCCGTGCACAGGTTGCCAGCGTAGAAAGTTTCCCCCGCCGCCCTGCCCTCCCGTACGAGAGTGAGGAGCTGTAGGAGCTGCATCAGGACCCGTCTTGTAGGAGTGTTGAGTGTCCTGTCCCTCCCAGGCTTTAATGAACCTATCGGCTTTAGTCTCTATCAATGGAAAACCCACATTGTGTATCTGCTGCTGGTTCCACCCTTTTGCCAACATAAATGTAAAAGTTCTTGGATCTGCTGTGTTGGGATGAGTGATTTCTTCTACGTAGACTTCGTGGCTGCTCCCAGGGTTGTTGACTGGACACCAAAGAAAGATGACTGACGAGCATCTTCTTCCAGTCTGCTGCCTTTAAACCTTTATATATTTAGCCATTATCTTAGTTGTGTTTGCTTCGGTCTGCAGTGCAGATTTTGTTTTATTCTTTTGAGAGTGACAATGTCAGGGTCTGCTTGCAGCCTTTATCTGAAGCCTTCGATGTATTTGAGTGGGGGTCCTTTCAGATTTGTGTTGACTATAAAGGCTTTGAGTTGGTGCTGACCCAGTGGTTAGTGGAAGAGGAGCTGTGACTCAGTTCTGCTGAAGCAGTTTGTGTCAAATCTTCGATGTATCCCTGAACAAAATAAACCATCTGCACATCTCCTCTTCTTACAGCGTCTTAATGAACTACCAAAAAAAACCCACACTGCTCACATGTCTTTCTGCTCATTCTTTATATGAAAAACAAAGGAACATGGTCACATAATCACAAGTGTATTCCTACAGGAAATAATCAAAACAAGGATGCTAAAATCTGTGAAACACGCAGGAAACTAATGTCCAGTCTTCACATCTGCAGCCCTCCAAACAGGGTGAGGACTTTACCATGACAACATGAAGGACACTGTGGCTCTCAGCATCAGCTGCACTGTTCAGGATGTGACATCACAAGACATTTGCTTCTGGTAGCACCTGCACAATACTGACACAAAGCAGTCTCCTTCCAATCCCACGCCTTTGGGCTCAAATTTCAACATCACTCTCTTTGTCATTGTCATGGTCACCATCATAGAACTCATTGGCAGCCTCCGGCCTGCGGAACACATGCAGATAGGTTATTACTTTAGTGCTATTCTACTGTCGCGTATGACATCCCAGTGCACCCTAATTTATAATGTTTGATTTTATTAGCTCATCCTATGTTTATTCTTATTTAATAACATTCTCATCTGATCAGCTATTCATCAGAGAACCAACATGCAGGACATCCAGTGAGCTAAAGCAACTGTTGGATCTCAATTAAAGTTGATGCAGGTTTTGGCTGGACATTAACGTCCAACATGAACTATGGACATACTAAACTAAAGTAACACAAAGGCAAAGACAGCAGGAAGACTCTGTGACTGAGCTAGCAGCCCTCTGGCTGAGCTTGAGATGACTTGCTGACCTTGTGTAGTTCTCTTCTGCGCCCCTCTCATCTGGGTCAGGCTCGTCGTTGCGTTCGTAGTTGAGCATGTCTGAGGGGACATCGTGGATCTGCACACTTGGGGCATGGTTCAGCATCTTCAGATTCTCAAAAACTGTCTGGCGGATCTGCTCCAGGTACTGCAGAGTGATAGTTTCAGTACACACAGCATCTTTACACCCATGTATGAGCCAGAATGAGTTCTGAAACCTGTCTGGAGTTCTGGTTCTCAATCCTGGTGCTGACGTCAGGATGCAGCGTGAAGTCTGGAGCAAAATACTCAAAATACTCTGCAGAAAGCAGAGAATGAGCCTGGTGATTGTAGAGAGAGCAGATTTAACCAGGATCACATGTGAACCTGTGCACAACTCACCGCTGTACGGCAGCTCGTCGCTGATGGACTCCTCTAGAAGCAGGGATGTTTCAAATGTCCTGAAGCACAAAGAAAAAACAGGTCAGCCTACAGAATCCCCGCTGCCATTCCAGCCTGATGGTCTGTGCCACTCACCAGCAGCGAGCAACGTTCCTGACGGTGTATCCTCCCCCTCCCAGGACCAGCAGAGGAATTTTAAAACTCTTCACAAACTCCACACACTCACTGAAACACAGTGTATCAAGAGAGACAGCATGACAGAAATGACCTGTGCAATAATGAGGATATTATCATGATTTCCTGATGCTGGTTATATTTAAAATCAGAACAAGTATCAGCTGTAGTCCTTGTGTGAATAGGATATTGTGCGGTGTGATGGTCTGCAGCACGTAAACGTGCAATAAAAGTGCAACGTCACTAGAATGCTTGCTACATAATAAAGACCATGGCAGCAGTGTGCAGGGGAAGAGCCCATCAGAGGGGCCCTTCTCTTCTGTTGATACTAAAGCACTTGATGCTCATGCTGCGGGGCCAAATAACCTCTTCAGAGCTGCAAATAACAATCATTTCACAATCTAATGGTGTTGGTTTTCTATTAGTTGTAGATTAATGGTCAGGTGACCAGAAAAGAAAGGTCCTACAGTGGGAGGGAGGACCCTGCAAACAGTGGTGATAAATCAGATGGATCAGCAGCTGTTAATATCTAATAGCTTGCAGCACTGCAGAATAACCCAACAATTTACTGTTGGCAACATAATTGAACAGAACCATGTGCTGATAATCCTGACGCTAATGTTGGGACAGAAAGGAAACGTCACTATCACCTGAGCTGGCCATTCACGTTTGACTAATCAAGCTGCCTTAAACCTTTTATATCCACAGCCAGATAAAGAAGAGGGGTCAAAACGTGTCTTATGCTCCTGCCACCAGCACATTAGATCACAATTGGAGTCTTTTTACTTGGAGACACAGAAGATGTTGGGAAGGGCTGCAGTTTGTGCTACAGACGCTCACGTTGAAACACAAACATAGTCAGGAAGTCTTTTCTGTTTGACAGACATTTTCATTTAGGCCCTTTAGTCACTTTAACTACCTGAAAACCCCCAGGGTTCATTATGCGAGCCCTGAAACAGAGCACCCAAAAGCTGATGGCTTCATTACAAGGTTGCCGTAGCTTGGCCAGCTACATCTCACTACTTTAACCTATCAGAAAGCTGACAGTTTAATCTAGTTCTAAGCCAGTGAGACAATGAAGGCAGTTGAGAAGCTGCCTGACTGTCCCTGAGTGGGGCTAAATGGACGCTTCCGTGACTGACCCATGTCCTCGGATGCTGAGGTTGAAGCAGCCCAGTCGGTCACAGCCCAGAGAGTCAGCTCCACACTGTGAGGAGAGCACAACGATGACACCTGAGGTCAGACGCCATCACAGCACCACACAACAGAGCAGCTGCTCCGCCTTCACTGACCTGCAGGACGATGCAGGTGGGCTGGTAGAAGTCCACCACCTGTTTGATGACTGGCTGAAAGAGCTGCCGGTAACCTGAGCACAGAAACACGTTTTTACATTCAGTTGCATTACATGAACAGCAGGGATGACATTCTGGGATGTGGGGAGAAACTCACTCTGGTCGTCGATGCCATCCCTCAGAGGAACATTCAGACAGTAATACCTGCCGCTCTCTGCTCCCACCTCATACATGTCACCTAAACACAGTGAACACTTAGCAAACCTTGTCTGCTCCAGACGTAAGGACCATGAAGGTGGTGTTGCACGTAGGATTATGGAAGCTTCTCTGTTGCCTCCAACACTAAATCTTAGGCTTTAGCGGTTGTCGTGCTTTTCCCCCTGCCTTTAACTGGCTGCCACATGGCACAGAGCCCCTTCAGCCCCAGAGGCAGTTGATTGTGCTTCAACGTGCAGTGGAAGTGTGTGTGTGTGTATAGTGAAAGGGACATGCTCAGCTGCACATACCAGTGCCTGGAAAAAAGTAGTTTCCATATTTGTGGAAGGACACGGTCATGACACGGTCAGTCAGGTAAAAGGCTTCCTGTACACCGTCACCGTGATGAATGTCGATGTCAATGTAGAGGACTCTGGGGTGGTATCTGAAAACCAGGTCCCATTAAAAACACAAACCCACAAGCAAAACTCAGGATGTGCTGGTCTTACTTTAGCAGCTCTAGTATGCTAATGACGATGTCATTCACGTAACAGAAGCCAGACGCCTGCAGACACAAACACCATTGACTTTTTGAAACATCACAATTGCAAGTGCGTGTCGCCCTGCGGCGGAAAGAGGGTCTCACCTCAAACTTCTTAGCATGATGCAGACCTCCAGCCCAGTTGATGGCGATGTCACAAATCTGGAGAGACACCAAAACCTGAACTTTATGTAAACTCCTGAGCCATCCCATGGTGGCGGTCTGAGGCCCCTTGTCTATACAGTAGCTGTGTTGGACAGTCACTTATGGTGAACTGTAACCAGGTGGCCACTAACGGTGATCCACACTGATTATATATTATGACCTGTCATCTTCTGAAAATGTGGCACACAGCAAAGTGTCTCGTTTACAATGACATCATTACTTCATAGTTCCATTCTTATACACACTCTTGTAAAAATGCACATATTTTACATTTCCACAGTATAATAAGCTGTTTTCTGCCAATCATTCTACTGCGCATGCGCACCATTAGGCTCACACATCATTTTCTTGCTCATAACGGCAGCTGAACGGTAGAGGAAATGAGAGTAGTACTCATGCATTAGTGCTACCTTGTGGTTGAGCTGTGTGGCTCCCTGTAAGGATGCACCTGTATATCTGGAGCAGAATTCAAACAGCCCAGGAAACACTGGACTGAAACAAACAAACAAACAAACAAACAAACAAACAAACAAACACACACACACACTGTTTTTCAGAATCACAGTAGTCAGTGTGGTTAGGATTTATACTCCAATATATAACTATGGTACTAATTCATTCATTAACTTGATGGCATGTAAAATATAGCAACTAACTGGATTTTTAACTTTAAAGCTGGAAGTTCCTGTTCTATATGCTGCTACAGATCCATCCATCCATTAACAGATAGCATCAAAAGAAAGACTGAAGTTGATGCCACGGTGAGTGCTCAGGGCAAAGCCCATAAAGAGGAAGAGTTTGTGTGGCCAAACCTTCACCAGCTGCTGCTGGTTACGTGTTGCTGGGATAGAAGAGCTCAAAGATGAAAAAGTGTTTGACCAACAAGTGGACGAAGACCTGCTTCAGTCAATAAAATGAATAAGCTCCCATATTTGTACACATCAGAGATAGTTGTAACTGATGTGGAACAACAACCTACCTAAAGTCCAGCACACAAGCATCGTAACTGTCCCAGATATGAATGTCACATGTCTACAACACTTGAACTCACCAGTCATCCCCAACATTGAACGTGTTCAGGCTCTTGGTGAAGCCCTGCATGTTGTTTGGGCTGACCTTCTGCAAGAAGTCAATGTAGTCCTCTGAGTGGAAGCGACACATGTCATGTTGTGAAGCTTTATATGGCTTAAACACCTACGAGAGAAGAAAAACAACCAGTGATTCAGCAGAATATAATAATTAGCTCATATTTAGTCATCTAGAAATCATGATGAGTATGAAAGGTCCAACCTCACCATCATTTTCTTGTAGAGTCCATAGTGTAACACCAGACTGTGGGTCAGAGACAGGCGGTGAGGCTTCATGGGATGTCCAGCACCTGAAGCAAGAAACAGAACCATAACTACCCGTCCTATGAGCCGTAACAGATCAATATTGAACTCTGTCCTCACATTACACAAGGCTTTTTATTCAGATTAAGCTACTGAATGGATCATAAAAACTGCTTGTTTTTGCGGAATTTTCTCATTTATTATATATATTACTATGGGGTCATAAACAATAACTTATAACTATTTCATGTTCTGGTGGTGTGAGCAGCTATTCAGTCCTCCCTGATGACTGACTCAAACTGACCATGGAGCAGATCAATGGTGAAAATAACCATAGTTAAGTAGCTCGTATGTATCCTGTGAGGTTCTGGAGGACTGGGTCTGGACACCTCAAGGTATCACCATGAGGTGTGAGGACATGGGAACAGAGAAACACGGTGCGGGATTCCTGGATTTGTTAGGGTACAAATGGATCTGTGCAGATCTATACAATTTCACATAACCACAAAATTTACTGTCATATTAGGACTACTTAAACTTTAGACTGAGCACTGACCGGCTGCCCCAAACACGGTATGTGTTTCTCCTGTGTTCATGAATATGGTTTGTGAAATAAGCACAGTGTAGAAACTAATTTCCCCTATGGGATTAATAAAGACCGCTACCCTTTTTGTTTTGTTTACAACGCTAAGCTAATCAGAGCTCTCAAGTCCAATCAGTTGTACTGAAAGGGGAATCATTATTTGAAACGTTATTTTAACGTTTGTTAGCAAAGAGTCAAGAGATTGCCTCTGGCCAAAAACACCCATTTATAATTGCATCAAAAAACGAATAAAATCGCGCTAATTTGAAGTAAAGTTGTTAGCAAGTAATACATTGATGCACTGCCTGGTAGCGACAAAAGCTAAACTCACCGTAGTGAAAGTTCCCTACGTCTGGATCGTAAAAATAAGATGTTCTATTGGTCATGATTAAAAAAATATTTTAGCCCTTCTTAGAAAAAATTCGCATGGAAAAATAAAACCCTAACCCGCATCTTCATCTGTAAGAAAATATGCCGCTACGAGTACAAGATGTGCCGGAAGTGACGTCACCCAATATTTTTTCTTCTACTACTACTATTATTTCCTTCTTCTTCTTTTAGTTCTAAGGGCGGTTGGCATCCATATTGTTGCATTACTGCCACTTTCTGGTCGTCTATCTCATTTAACTCTCCTCACATCCTTTTCCCCAGTACAGTACCGGTCAGAAATTTAAAAACCTCCTTCCTTCCGCCTGACCTCTCTATACTTCTCAAAATGCCCTTCTTGTCCCCATCCACCATTCCCTGTGTCATCAGTCAATCCATCAAACTTTTGTCCTCCTTCTTCGTGCCTAAATTAATGACGATCACCATGCATAGCGCCACCTCCTGAGAGGGAGTGGGGTGACTTGAGGTTAAGGTCTCACAAAAAGAGCAAATCAAACACAATTTAGAACGGAAAAGAAAGGAAACATTTAAAAAAAATGATAGATAGATAGATAGATAGATAGATAGATAGATAGATAGATAGATAGATAGATAGATAGATAGATAGATAGATAGATAGATAGATAGATAGATAGATAGATAGATAGATAGATAGATAGATAGATAGATAGATAGATAGATAGATAGATAGATAGATAGATAGATAGATGCACTGTATTGACCTCTATATCCAATCATTCATTTATTGTTTTTTTTTTTTCTTTGAACAGGCTAATATTGTCGTGTAAGTGGTGATTCTGTTTTCTAGGTGTGTGTTTGACGGTCTTCTGCGTGCATCAGCTCGTCAGATACACGCACCGTCAATGTGAACGTTGACAACAGCTACGGAGGAGCCACAATCCTTGATTCCTCCTCCTCCTCCTTCTCTCCTCCCTTTCTCTGCCTGTCCATCAGCCATCCACTCCTCCTTCTGTCCGTGAGCACCACCCACCGCGCACCGCTCTTTTCGGGAAAATGACCAACGAATTCCCCGACGGAAAACGCTGGAAGCGAGCAGAGCACGACGTGACCATCCTGGCTCCTGGAGATGTCCACAAAGTCGCTCGGAGCAGATCCAACAGCGGCGGCGGCGGCGGCGGCGGCAGCAACGCCCGGGCCTCCCAGGAGCTCAGCATCCAGACGCGCATCTTTAAGATCATCGTCATTGGGGACTCCAACGTAGGGAAG